>NC_072792.1:49645675-49945675 GCF_028583425.1 Eublepharis macularius
TAATCTTAATTTGGACTAAATCTTTATCATAAATATTCCTAGACCAACATGAAATGTAATAGTGATTAAGTAATTCGGCTGCAAATCAGCACTCTCCTGGTTTGAATCCCACTACTGCCATGAGCTCGGTAGGTGGCCTTGAGTAAGTCACTCCTCTCAGCCCCAGCTCCCCAGCTGTATTGTGGGGATAATAATAACACTAACATGTTCACCACTCTGGGTGGGGCACTAATCTGTTTAGAAGAGCAGTATGTAAGCATCATCATCATCATCATCATCATCATCATCATCATTATTATTATACAAGAAATTCTAAAACTATAGATATTGAATCCTACATTAATAAATATAATACAATAATTAAAAATTTGTGTCATCATAACCTGGTTGTCTAATTGTCAACTGCACTGAGTCCAAGGAGAGAATAAATATCTTAATTTAGATATCTTATGTGGAAAATTTTCCATAGGATGGATATGCACATTGAATTCAAATTAGCTAATTAAGAATAAAGCATCCATTCATGTCTTTTACAGGAAGCTAACTTCTATTTCCATTTTCCGTCTCTTGACAGTCTTCTGAGTTTTGAAATGAGCACTGAAATACAGGAGCATACTTAGTTTCCATCAAAGGACAGACTAAAAAGACTTTCATTTTCAAATTTTAATATTAAAGATCTTGAAAATGGGGCCTGCAACTCAGCAAGTGAGGCTTTGTGATCCTCTTAGGGTCCTGATACATGGGCCGCTGCTTCAGGAATTAAAACTTTACACATATCACAACCATCTGGAAAGAACTCACTCCCAAGAAACTGCCAAATGTGCCAAGAAAAAGTGTCCAGTCCTATGACTGGTCACAAGCTGTATCACTTTACGCTTTTCAGGGAAACCTGAACCTATCTATGGGAGTAGAAACTTCTAGGTACAGATAACAGAAGTTTTAAAAATTGGTTTTAAGAAGCATACAAGTCTTATACTGACATTTCTACTACGGGGATATTAAAGGTACTTGCCTATATGCAAGTGAAAGTTGCGTAATTGTGAAAGTTGAGCCTGCCCACCATTTTAAATTGCCTCTTTCTCCCAACAGATGGCTTTTTATAAGATTGCACATGACTTAATAAGAATAATGTGACAGTCAGTAAAAATAATTGGGTCCAAATAAACAATGACACAGAAAAGCTGTCAATATTACCAAGTAAGAAAAACGGGCAAATGAGGAAAAGACTTTTTTTAAAAAAATCTCTCAATACTAGAGAAGTGGGAGCGGAAGACAAAATGGTAACAAAACTAATATACCCAAAAAAACTTTTAACTGCTGGCCCTCTGGAACAATGCAAGGACACATCATTAAGAAGGAATTGGAAGAAACCAGCAACCCATTCCCAGCTGCCCATGTACGAGTGCAACTTTGGATTCCAGCCAGTGCAAGTACATCCAGAAAATTGGCCCTTTAGGGTCTAACGCATACTGGATAATTCCCAAGCTTTTTAATTAACGTACAATGAACAAAGAACTGGAAATAAAGGAGATAATTCACTATTTATTATTTCTTTAGTAGTATAGTGAGGATTTATTATACCATCTCCAACTGCTATACGGAAACAGTTAACATTTTACAGAATTTGTCCACTATTTTAATAGATACAGTGATGGGAACCCAGTTTTAGTAACGTACAATAACAGAAATAAGAATTCTTTACACTGTTAATCATATTATGCAATACTCAATTTTGAAAAGTAACATGTACTAAAAAAAAAATCATTTGAAAAGGTTGCCAGAAAAAAGGCGGATGAGTTCTACTGTGTAATCTTACTGCTTTGATTACAGCCATGATTAGCTATTTTAATATTTCACTGGAAATCTTTTAAATACAAATATATGAAACAAGCTTAGGTTTATTTTTACAATGCTTCTCCAAAGTAAAAAAAAAAAAAAGAGAGATAAAAATCCATGAAAAATTAGCCTCCACAGTTTTCAGTGATGACACCCTTATCCACTCTGGGGGAAAGAGAGCCCAGCAAAAACCCCTCTGACCCCACCCACTGCTAAGCATTTTGGGAGAGCTGTGAGAACGACATCTTAAACATTAGAGGAGCAGTATATCCCCGAATCTCTGGAATCTACCTGCTACCTGCAACAGAATCATATATTATTAAAACCACAGGGGGAAAGGTTATCATTCTGCATATCAAGTGCTTTGCAAACCACCACCTGACTCTAAAAGAACAGTAGCATTTAAAGATTAATTCGTTTGCTACAGATTAAAAACATTATGGAATGAAATCTGATCTGATTTCTGCGTGATATACATGCCAGGCATTTTGTTTCTTACATTCCTTTACACTTTTTGCTGCTGCTTCTGGCATTTATAGTGGCACATCAAAGCAACACATTCTGTGGCACTCTGTTTACTGTCAAGGAGTCTGTCATGTATGAAGAATAGATCCTGCTTGTTGCTGTTCCCCCCCCCAACAAGCACGCGTGTGTTAACATGGGTATTCACTGTAACTGCTGCATGCCTGCTTCCAAAGCAGTAACACCTCTTTTGATAACCTCTAATAAAAGACAACAGCATCAGCATGTTATGAGTTTCCCAGCCTCAACTCTACTTCACAAGTAGTAACTAGTGAGGGGGGATGGGCGGGTAGAAGAAATTTTGCGAAAAAAATTACATCACACACACTCTCAACAACCGAAGCAAGGCCTTTAGCTTACCCATTCAGTTTTCTTTGTAAATCTCCGTGTGTGTGTGTGTGTGTGTGTGTGTGTGTGTGTGTGTGAAAGAGAGAGAGAGAGAGAGAGAGAGAGAGAGAGAGAGAGAGAGAGAGAGAGAGAGAGAGAGAGAGAGAGAGAGAGATCGAGCCTACTAACTCACAACAAACACTTTTATCCTTACAGTAATTTATGTTTCTGTTTCAAAGACTGCCATGGGTTCATCATGAACTAAAACGATCCTTTATAAAGTTAGTATTCTCTGTACGACGAAGTTCAGTAAGTGGCATTGGCAACCATACTGCTTTGATTACAGCCATTACTATTAGAAGACAGGGATTTACAACGGAAATGCTTTTTACAGGCAGAAATTCCACAATCAGGACAGTCATCATGAACTGCACATATCTGAACAGGGAACAGGCAACAGGGAATTCCTAAACAAAAAAATTATTCAGCAGAGTACTTCAAGTTTGACACCTGTGTGCCGCTCACACTGCTCTGATGAGTTAAGTAAATTAATACCGCAATGTCAGAAATGATGACAAAAATTCACCTTGAATGACTAACTTGTTTCTCAGTCTCACTATGTAGGCCAAAAATTTAACATTTACATAACCTAGGGAAAAGAGCACAAATCTCATCAAAAAGGCGTCTTTATGATGTGTATTACTCACCAGGCCAAAACACACAGAATCAACTGCTATACAATTCTCCGTCGTATCTGCTGCTACAAGCTGTGATGGGCGCACTGCTAAGAACAGATATGGTATAACACATTTAGCCCTTGGCACATTTAGCTCTCAGCACAATTAGAAGCGCCAAAGAACACCCAAAATGGCATATGTAGGCTTCGTTGGGGAAACACCTATTAAGGTACACAGCTAACAAGAGCAAAGCTAAGATTTCTACCAGCTCTCTCGCACATCACACCAATGACTTATGCCCTCTCCAAGATAAGGAACAAGAAGCTCCTTTTAACACCAGCAGCATGTAAGACAGGCACAGTAGAGTGAGACAGACAGAAAGATCAGTTCTTTGTGTACCAGCATAGTTAAGGAATCTTCTTTTGTTGATTCCTTTACTACCAAGGAGGGATTACACAAATACACACACCCTTTCTTTGCCACTGTATATATGGAATGGATTGGATTTTCTTAATAACTATTTACCTGTGACAATGTAACCAAAGTGAGTAATCAGCTGCAATTCTCAGCATCAGAAGGGAGGGGTGAGGAACAAGGTGCACACATAGGATTAACAAGTTCTATTTGTGCTTTTTTTTCTTTTATTGTGATTATCTGTGACATATGAACCTCAGTCAATGGACATTTAAAAAAAATATTTTACAGCTTTAAAGAAAGATTCACACGTCATCAGACAATGGCTTTCTGCAAATAATAGTAATTTCCTCTCTCATGAGAGTGATTTTTGTCATGGTTGCAGCCCCCTCCCCATTTGACCCCATAATGCTTCCTTGAGGTTCAACTGACCTATGGAGATATAATTTCAAGGACACAGAATACTGTGGAAAGATAGGATGTAGGAAAATTGCTGTAGACACACTGCAGCTCCATATAATCCAAGACAATATTGGCCAATCATATCTAGCAGCAATGAGTAACCCTCCCACACAAATCAAAAAATTCAGAGAGAAAAAGAAAGGTGGGGCTGACAGGAGGAATGAGATTTCCCTTCCCCCCAATGAGTCCTTGAAGGTCCCCTAGGTGTGACATCTCACTCTTGCAAGTAAGGTTTTATCCTCCACTTAGTCAAAAGTAAAAATTTCACATGTCTAGATAACACTGTAATTATAATCATCCTGGGAGTTGGCAGCTATTTTCTTCAGATGTTTATGCAGAAGCATCTGCTGAATACATTTTTGACTGTAGGTAAGAAAATGATAGATTACTGCATTTCCACAACAGAGGCATAAAGAAATATGGTTGTTGGTATATTATGCTCATTTCTGTTAGCAGCATATGAAAATGCATTACTTCACAAAATGCCACATTGTTGTAAGTTGGTCATTTCACACGCCAATGATCAATCTCAACTGAATACATTTTAGAGGTCTAAAGAGGATGATAAAAAATTAGATAAGCCAACGGATATTAAAGTTCTTCTTTCATAAGCAAGCTTATTCAACTACTGATGCTTGATGAAATGGTGGAGGATCAAGCAAAAAAAAAACTAGAAGAATCAAAGATAGAAAAATCTACATTACTTGGTATGAAGAGTAACAGATTTATCTGGGTACGTATATATACCTATTTCCTGGCAATAAAGCGGGGCCAGCCTTATATCCTAATTACCACATATTTAATTTCCACTTTATACATTTTTGTCTCACTTTAGCCCCCATAAAATGTGTCTTCATCATTGTATCTAACGTAATGCTTAGCTTCAGAGGCAGTTGCCCCAAACGTAACACAGGCAGGGATGAACTACACACAGTCTCCTTCAATAACTCCAGTTTATTAATACAAGGAAATTATCCATGTTCTCCAGACTGCAATGCTATATAGATGAGCCCTGAGACTATTCTCCTTGTGGGACGGACACTAGGAAAAGGCTGTTTCTGCTTCCTTCTTCCTTCCACCCACCTATTCTTGCAGCTAATGCAGTCACCTCCTACTGATACTACAAAGAGGCTTGCCCACTGTGGGTTCCCCAACTTTGTGCCCACGGGCCCAATCGCACTAGTCAACACCTTTCCTGGTGTCCGTCAAGCGTTTTTAGAAAGTGTGTGAGGCCCAGTGGGGCTTTTGCAAAGCATAGCTTCTGACAGGCCATTGGAGTATTGATTAACATTTTTTAAAACGCTGCTTTGGCAGAAACTGCTTCCACAGCACAAGCATCTTCACTGTGTGACTGAAGGTAAGCTGTGGCAGCCATTTCGTGTCTGACTCCACCTCCTAAGCAGCCATTTTGTGGCAGCCATTTTGTGGCTGCGCTCACCACACTGTGTCAGAATTCCAAATGTGTCTACAGGCTCAAAAAGGTTGGGGGGCCCTGATCTTAAGGGCATATGCTAACATGTACTCCTATGCACCTTCAGATACCGGATGTAAAACCTAAGTTTCCTGCCACAATCAGTAACTTCCACCTTGGCTGGATGTCAAACTACAGCAATAAACAGAGCTTTAAGTTTTTTCAGATCTACTGAATGTTTTAATACATGTTTTCTGCAACATAGGACCCATTTATTTTAATCATATGTATCTTTCTTCTTTTTTCTCCCATTTGACTCCTCTGCTCTCTTTTTTTAAAAAAACCTTCTAATGTCACCACTGGTGCAACCCTGTTCAGGCAAGGTATCACCCAACAGAGGACAAGCAAGTTTCACAATATTACACAGATATACAGTGCGTTCTTTTCTCTGGTCCAGAGAGGACAGGATCACATACCACCTTTGTCCAAAGCTTCTTCATAGAAAAAAACACAAATATAACATCCAGTATAGGATGTGAAATTAAGGGGAAAGCTTTCGGTGGGTCTTGCACTGCCTGCTCCTGACAGGTCTGCCCAAAAGGAGCGTGCTGGTAGGAACATGTTGCATCAGCTCTAGCAGATCTATTGAGAACAATTTCTTACTTGCAAACTGAAAATCCAGGTTGCATTTCTGCACAAAAATAAAAGCAGTTCCTAAAATAAGTATACTTTGCGAAATAAAACATGGGTTCTTGTCAGGGTCAGCTGGGAGAGAATCCAAACACCAACCTCACTGGTCAGGAATCAGGCCAGAGGCAAGCAGCACTGTCTCAGCTAAAGCAACAGTTCATGAGGGTTGGGAGGGGTCATTATAGGCAGGCATGAGGTCAAATACAAAAAGAGCAGAGGCAGTCAATGGCAGACCAGGTCTAACAGGGCAGCTTCAAAGGCAGACAGAGCCAAGCTAGATCTTCTCAAAATAAATAAGCCATTTAGATTGAGGAATCAAGTCAAAAGAAAGATTGTAGTCTCCCAACTCTTCTCAGAACGGCTCCCCCAGTCAATGCTTGTTCTGGGGTTGCAATCAAGTTCTCTGAATGTCCACTTGCAAGATGTCACACTTGCTGCTTAGGACGGTCAGCTCGCTTATGGCTGTGATGATGCAAGGAATACGGAGCTTTTCCTTGCCCCAAGGTCCTGAGTTCAAGACTCCCAACATCTTACAGATGCAGAAATGAGTAAAAACAAACAAAGCAAAGAACTGTTATAACTTAAATAAATTGTATTCTTGAATTTCTCTGATCCCATTGATATGATTTGTACTTTTCAACTGTATGGAAATGTGTGCCACACAGCAGCCTTTCTCCCACCTTAATTCTTACCGATGCCCTTATAATCTCTTACACATTCTTCACAACCACTTTATTTTTATATTTTCAAATGCAAGTTACTGACTCAACTTTGATAACAAAAGAATTCTGTTAGCCCTCCCCACCTAGCCTGAAAATCACTTTCCCATTCAGCTTCTGTCTGCAACATCCACGGATGACTTGACTACTCAATAAGCCAATTAAGGAACCCAACTCACTTTCCCTCCAGCTGTTCAATACAATTGCACCATTGCACCAATGTTAGATGATTCTCAATGTTCTCCGCCAATATTTTTAAAAATCCGCAGATGGCAAAATATGGAATGATGTTCCTATACCTCTACATCTGTGCAGAATGCAGACTGCCAAGTTGTCAGAGTCTCCAAACATAAGGGCAGGGAGCAGAGAGCACGGGCATTAAGTTAACAGTGCGACAAACCACTGGATCACTAACTTATTTTAAATCTAAACCCAGTAAACAAAATCTAACTGAACAAATGCACTCACCTTTTATCCCATTTCTTGAAATGGGATACTACGCTTTAATGTTACAGCCTTATCTCTTACATATACTTTCAATCAGGCTTGGAACATTCACGTGTCTGTGTGTTTCTCACACTCACACACACACACCCTCCAAAAACTAAAAGTAATACATAATAAAAATGTACTAAATGAATATTATTGCATTCATTTCCTACTTGAGAGTGATGAATGTAGTGCTGTAAACTTCAAAAACCTGTTCTACTTGACTAAGGTGCCTTTCATATGGGCTCTTTAAGCCTGCTTTGGCTTCTTAAGGAAAATTAATTGTTTTAAGGTTTCATACACCTTAAGGATAAAGTGCAAAAAAAAAAATCCTTTGATCAAAACAGGTTTTGGAAAAACCAGATGGATGCTTTATTAACTTCTTGCCTTCAGAAGCCAAAGTGAGTGAAGAGCACTTATGAAAGGGACCCAAGTCAACAGCTGAACTATGAAATAAACCAAGATTCAGAATTTAAATGGAATCAATGAAACTAACAATACTAAAATATTTAATTAGCAAGCACAATAACATTAGAGCTTAAAAGATGTTACTAAATGTATCTGTAAACTATGTTGGCTGGTATCTGAGAACAATAAAAGCAACCTCAACATCAGAATATTCACCTTTTCCCCACCTATTGTGTCATTGCAGTATTATCAAATCTGGGCAATTATTCTGAAAATGAAAGGACTTTCTTTAAAGAAGAGATATCTTGGGCCTTCTGCCAGCAAGAAACTAGCATTTCAACTTTCCTCAAACTTGGGTTCTTTCTACAACAGTGTTATGCCCTTGTGTCCTTATCTCTGTTATGAATCTTGCAATATTTGCAAGATGTTTTCACCTGAGACAACAGTATGAACAGAAAGAAAAACGTATCACTTGGATAAAATAACACTTGCATGTTTGTAGCATGAAGCACATATTCACTGAAAAAACTTTGCCCACAAAGGTAATGTGTTTGCTTAACTGCACAAGATCCTGGCTTAGATCCACTGGAGCTTTTCTATGGATGGAGAAACAGTACAGTACAGCATACAACTCCCTTACATTGTGTAAATTTTAGGGGGGGAATGAAGGCACTGAAACTGTTGACACACTAATTTGAGCACATTAAAAGCACTGCGCACAGTATGTAATGGACGCAGGAATCCATTCATCTACGTCATCAGAATTTAACTTAGGTTTCATTATCACTTTCAGAAGAATTACTTGTAAGTTCCATATCAGACTGGTGATAATAATATGGCTCCCACTATGGAAGAAAAGAATTTTAGCTTTAGTGTTGCTCTGACCTGCACAGAGAAAATTGATTTTTTTAAAAATCTGTATTATTAGTAATTAAAAACAGAGCTGGTAGGGATCCCATGGTCATTTAGTCGAACCCCCTGCACAGTAAAGGAGATTCATGGCTCCCCTGCTCCCCACTGATCCCTGGTCAATTGTGCTGGAGGAAAATTCCTTCCTGACCCCAAAGTGGCAATTGGCATTATCCTGCATATATAAGAAAGGGCATACCAATCAACAACATGTAGGTACTGTCTTGCACAATTCCTGGGACAATCTTATGGAAAACATTAAATACAACTTTGAAACGGCCAAGTTTGCCTGATATTGTACTAGCAATGGCATCCACTTGTTAATTTTATGAAACAATGCATCTTTACAAATGGAAATTCTGCAGAAAAATAAAGCACTAAGAAATTTTCTACACATCACTGCTTCCCTCTGAAAAAACTGCTTATATTGTCCTTTCAAAGTTATATTTACACAGCTTACAAGCAAACACAAGGGTCTAATGCAAAAGCAACACTCCACACCTTAACCATAGTTCACCCTGGACTGCACCTCTTTCCGCACCAAATCTTTTTTATATTACCTTTAACATTCCTATAAAAAATGTATTTGGCAGGAAACTTGTCCTACTTTGCATCCTATTTCCAGTTTGTGTTACCTTAGCTTGTTTAGGAAACAGGTATTTGGAATGACATCAGTTAGTGAGCATCAAATACACCATGATTTATTTCAATGGTTTTCCAAATGGAGCAAGTGTAGGCGGCAGAGTACAAAATGTGTTGCCATGCTCAGCTGTCTGCTAAAATACCAACTGCTCTAACCTCTCAATCTGGATAATTTCCTTTTTCCCAATGCTTATCAGAAATGAAGAAGTTTGTTGTATAACACTACCACAATTTAACTTGGAACATTAAGGGATGATATACCCACTATAACTCTTCGGAGGAAATCAGAGTATAAGCACACACTCACAAAAATACCTTAAACTAGAATATGAATTGATGTTGCTCAAAGTATTGACTTTTTTTGGAGTTGCCATGTAAAACTATACACTATATTAATGTATCTTCGATATATATTTCAATCAGCATTCTTTCAAACATATCCAAAGAAACCCTTACTAGTTCCTTGGTCAGCTATAGAAAACGCACATAAACTTCCTAGCACCAGCGTAGCATGATCAACTAACCCCCAAGGTTAATATTGACATTCAGCTAAACAACCTACAATTAAATGCACAAATCAGTATTTCACAACATCTGACACTATGGCCAAGAATATATTACAGGATTGGCAAGGAATTAAGAGATTCTTCATCTGACTTGGGGGAAAATGTTGTTACTGGCAGAATGCACAAAACAATTAAATTTATTAAAACACTAAACAACAAGCAGGAGACTTGCTGGGAGAAATCCTATTCTCCTCCCACCACTTCTGTGCCATACAAGTCACTTACCAGGCAGCCTGCTCACTAGCAGCGCTGAGGCACTGCTCCTCAAACCCTTGCCTGCAGGAGAAAGGGATTGGTGGCCTTGTGGGTAAGCAGCAGCTTCTTTCTCCCCCTTCACCTACAGAAGAGTGGCAGGGCTGGCCTCAGAGCTCTGCCTGGTGTTGGTGGCCTCCCTGCAGCATTGCCACCTCAACACCCTCCAAGGTGAGCAGCAGCATCACCCACTCCCCTCCTTGCTCATCTGCAGAGAAGTGGCGAAGATGGCTTAGTGGGGGAGCAGTAAGGGGCAGGGACAGCTCACTAGTTGCCGTAAGTCAGCTATGACTTGAATGTACTCACCGCCACCACTATAATGAACAATACTGCACAAAACTGCACATTCAGCTAAGACATAAAATCGTATCATTTCAGTCCACAAATGCATGGTCTTCAAACTTTAGATCTACAGTTCTGGATACATATAGGCTTCCTGCTTCCATGGTCACACAGCACCTCTTCAGTTCTGAACAGTTATCTCCTAAAATCGAGTCTAACGTGCAGAATCTATTGTCTCTCTGATTTCAACATTTCATTCTAATTGTTATTTTGTCAAAATACAGAATTGTGTACCAATGCAATAAATGACAGACTTCTGGAAAAGAACACTCTGGTAAGTATGCAGTGAAACACTGGAGAATACTGCATTACAAGATTATTAAGTGCAACAATTTAAATATGCCAGAGAAGCTTGGATAAGGAGAATGACACTGACAAAATGGATGCTGGTTCCTGGGTTAATACTTGTTATATTTCAAAGTACTTTGAATTGTTTTATCTTTAGAAGTTATTAAAATAATTGCTAGTTTAAAAAAGTAGGCTGATTATATTTTACAAAGTCAAGTTTGATCACCATTATCACTTTCCAGAAAATCTAAGGATGCTAGTGAGAGTCATCTGACATAACGTTTGAAATCTGAGAAAAGAAAATCTGATAAAGAACATGTAGCACTTCTGTGTCTCTGGTTAGATGATAGTGTTTTTTCTGCTAGACATGCAAAAATGATGTAAAAACAAGAAGGAATTTTATTCATATCCAGAAGTCACCTCCTATGGAGCATTACAGTATTAAGACTGGTTAGATAAGAGATGCTATATAGAAAAGCAGAGAAAAACACCACTAAAACCAGCAGACCTCAAGTACTTAAAGTCCTACTTCTCTAAACTGGACTACACCATGCTTACTCTGGCTTCCAAGAATGCATTCATTACTTTTATCCCTAGCTTCACCTACTATAGGGGTTTAAAACACATGGCCAAAAGTGTTCAACACACCATGATGTTTTACATAACTACAGTGAATATAATTTAGAATAGAAAATATAGCACTAAAAACCCAAAAAACAGCTCTTACAATCAAAATTTGAAAAATACCATGTGAAAATTTTTTAATGCACTGGAAATTTTAGCTAAAATGAAAGAAAATCATCACTATAACCATTTTGATTTTCAATTTTTCCTGGTTAATAGTATTTACCACCATGGGAATATCTAGTTTCTATAATAATGTATCAATCTAATGAAAAGAACAAAAATAGACAATATTCTAAGCATGCGTTTCTTCTAGTATTTTGGACTTGTATCTAAGTTACAATTACATAAGGTACCAAAATAGGCTGTGTGTTACTTGGGAACTTTCACAAAAGTCAAATACTATTTCTGTCCTCTCAAATGGTTTGGAAGAGAGTTCTTTTCCAACACTTCCTTCCATCTGTATTTAATACAACGTACAGCACTACCATAGCATACTTATCTTTTTTTTTGAAAAGTTTTTTTATTGGGTTAGAACATTTTTATTTTTACATTACAATCAATTTTCCCCTAATTTTTCGTTTCTAACCCCCTCCCTTTCCCCCCCTTTTGTTGACTTCCAACAGCTTTCCCACCCTCTGTCCCTTTTCCCTTACTTCTATTAAATTCCTCTGTCTAAAACAGATATACATTCTCCATTATATTAAGCAGTGCATCATTAACTCCTTTAATTATTATACACCCAAACTATACGTCTTTAGATAAACAATTTATCCCATTTTCCAGTTTTGAATAATTCTATATTCTATATAAACCTATATATCATAAACCATAAAAATTTCCCACATTTAAATCAAACAATTTGATTTGTTCTCTATATATTACTCATTTCAACTTTTTATGGTAATTCTATATAGCTCCTCAGATACTCAATCAATTTAACTCTTCTATACATTCAGTTTGGTGCATATAAATCTTGTCAAAGAAAGAAAATATTGTTAGTTAGTCAATCCTCATGTTTAAACCTTATCATTAATTATTCTCTATCAGTTGACCTATACATATCTATATATATCTCAATCAATTAATCTAACTGCTTATAAATTCACATTTCTCTTCCTCCCCCGGTAAAGTCACCCCTCTCTTTTATACTTTTATTATATTTCAGTAGTTCTCAAACTGCCACAGTTTTCCTCCCACCTCCCATTTCTTCTCCAGGTATTGTTTCAGCTTCTCCCAGTCTGTGTTGAACTGCCCTGAGTCCAGATCTCTCAGTTTTCTTGTCATCTTGTCCATTTCAGCCATATACAGCAATTTGTAGATCCAATCTTCAATAGTTGGTACTTCTTGTACTTTCCATTTCTGCGCATACAAAAGTCTAGCTGCTGCAGTCATATAAAAAATCAACGTCCTATGATGGGCTGGAATTCCCTCCATTCCCAAGTTTAGCAGCAGGAGTTCTGGGTTCTTATTTATTTGAAACTGTAAAATTTCACTCATTTCTCTTATTATTTCCCCCCAGAACTGCCTAGCTACCTCACACGACCACCACATATGATAGAGGGAGCCCTCATGTTTCTTACATTTCCAGCATTTATTAGAAGTATTCAAATTCCCTAGCGCAATCTTCTTTGGTGTCATGTACCAACGATAGATCATTTTGAAAATGTTCTCTTTAATATTAATACATGTCGTTGTCTTCATTGTAGTTTTCCACAAGTATTCCCATGCCTCCATTGTTATTTCTTTATTGAAAATTATAGCCCATTTCACCATCTGTGTTTTAACTATCTCATCCTCAGTATACCATTTCAGCAATACTTGGTATACCTTGGATATTCTTTTCTTGTCTTCTTAAGAAGGGTCTGCTCTAGTTCCGAGTTCTCTGTTCGTATGCCCCCTTTTGCAAAGTCTGAGTTGTATAAGTCTCTAATCTGTCTATACTGAAACCAATCATAGTTAGGTGATAGTTCCTCTTGCGTCTTTATTCTAAGTTTAGATACTTCAATCTTAGTTATTTCTTTATACGTTAAACATTGTTGTTCATTATCCACAGCTCTCGGATCTATCACCATAGCATACTTATCAGTATGACGGGCAATACATACAAAATAAAGAAAAATGAAACTAGTCACAATGAGACTTCACCATGGGAGCAAAGCAGCTGGTACAGAAACCTACATTAACACAGTAAGGAAATATGTATGACCTAACGCAAGTTACTTAATTCTAATTTTACATTAGAATCAACTAACTAATCAATTGCATTACATCAGAATCAACTAACTAATCAACTAAGCCAGTATAATCAAAGTTTATGCCAATTTACCACATAGAGAAATTTGAGCTTCTAACCTTCAGATCCTTCCTCCTGTATTCACTTGCAGTCATACAAGTACAGTCTGCATGATTTTCCTAATACAGGGATAAGTTTTAGTTCAGCCTAGTCACTGCACTTGTTTTGTTGACAGTACACAGGTACTGGGATGGATCCACTGGACCATTTCCACAAACAGAAGGATTTAGCTCCACAAAGCACAACTTTCACAGCTTCCTCCTCCCACTGCAGCCCAAAATGGTCCTGAAATGCTGCTCCTGGGATGGAAAATCTGCAGAAACTTTCCAGTGGACCTGACGTATCTGTGCACCAGCTCCTCAACACGTACTTGCAGCAAAACAGCTGAAGGGTTTACAAGGTTTTCCTACAGAGAGATTATTCCCAGGCAGGGACAATTCCATGTGTTAAGTGGCTCTTTGAATTTTTTTTAAAAGCACTCTCACACTTAGGCCAAAATTTTGTTGTTGCATTTTTGAGTTAGTTAATACATAAAAAGTTAAGTATCAATTCACTGGAAGTGTTCAGTATACTTCTGTATTCATACCCCTTTTTCCTATGCTCTTGGGTTTCAAACTAATATTACATGACGGTCAAGTAGTTTTTGTAAAACAACAACAACAACCACCACCAATTTTAAATCTTTTATTCTTGAAGGTATTTACAGCTTCTTACCCCATGTCCATTAAACAACAAATCCCGCTATTACTATTAGTGTATTTAACCAACCGATCACCAGCAATATTCTCAGTACTGTACAGAACAAAGGAAGCTACAGTAGCTGCTCAAGTAACTTGCAGTCTATTTATAACATTATAGCAGCAGTTAAGTAATGGACACCTTAATCCTAAACATACAAGTCCTATTGATTTCAATGAAATTTACTTCCAAGTGAGTGTGCTTGAGACTGCAACTGTAAAAGAATGATGGAATTCTGCTTCAAAAGCTAAGACTTTCCCCAGGTTGTTGCTTTAGCAAATGACTGAGGAACACAGCCTAGGATAGCACTGTTATGCATAATACTGCAGAGGATTAGCTGCTGTTCAAAAACAGTATCATTTCAGCTGACTACTGCAAACTATTCAAATTAAGTGAATTACATGAAACAAACTGGAACATGTTCGAAAACAGGAACAATTCTGAACAGCTAGGTAACCTGTACATTCCCATATACATGCTTTAATAACACATTCCATTCCTTAAAATAAAGAATTAGAAAGCACAGTATGCACCAGATAAGGTTTGAGTTTAATTATAGCTGTAAACAAGTTCCAATCCCACAGAAGTCAATGCAATTATTCTAGAGTACATAACCTACGTATCTCCCCGCTCAGAGTAAATGTCTACATTGATATAAAAAGCTTACAGCATTCATTTTATGAAATGTTGGGCAGCCGCTACAATCAGTATGTCCCATCCTAAACAACTGTTGCAAATATTGTAAAGAATGTATGATGAAACACAGCAAGGAACATACTCAAATTAAATATAATGCTCAAGTGTCACCATGGCCCAAGAAAGCATGTACAAAAATAAGACCATTTACAGAACAATTAGGCTCCATTAAATAACTTGCTAAATGCTTCTACAATTTGACACGTAAAGAGTATCATTCTTTTATCCAACTAGCATTTACCATCACCTCACTTATGGGCAGGTTGTGTAATGGACAAAGGGCCTGCCAACATTACACCAGCACGAATACCAGATGACGCAAACTAGAATTCCCATTGTTAAAGTCAGCAAGCAAAAGTTTTGCTCCACCCCAATTCTGTCCTCAAGTACATTTTACTGTGAATGAATTACTGTGAAGGAACTTAAGGGTTACAGCTGTGGGCAACACAGATGTGGGGCAGGATGCCATTTCTCTGCCCTAGGTACTCTAGCTATTGAGAATCAGCAACCACCAGTTCGGATCTACTTGCTGACATATCTCCTGAACAGTGATATGCACAGCAATGTCGCACGGATGTACAGAAGAATATCTACAAAATCTCAGTTTTATGGTCAAGAATGAACACTAATAAAGACCACCACTTGGATACTAACACTGTGCTTGCTAGTTTTCTAAAGACTATCACAGATTGTGTTCACATGAATGAAAGTTAGCAGTCAGTATCTCAGTCAAGACTATCATAGATTGTACAAGTTTTAATGCTGCACTATATATACACGTATTTTAATTTCCACACCCTATAGGAACATAATGATCACTGAAGTCATGTAAGGATATACCAGCTACCCCATGTTTTGTAGAAAAGAAATAATCATTCTTTCTATAGTGAACAGAGGAAAGTTGCGTGTTCCTATGCTGACAGAATTCCTACCAATGAACAGTTCAAGAGTAGGATTCAATATAGAACCAAGAAACATCTGTATCTTGTTCTCCACTTGCACAGCAAGACTGCAACAGAAGTTTGCAATCATTATGGATATAAACTGAAATAATTTGCCATACTTGCAAGATGAATTCAGGTTGACCTTTACTACGGGCTGATGCTGATGCCATCTTTGGTGTGTTCATGCTTAGGCAAAGAGGCTCTGTCATGTGACTGACAACATCCGCAACTTCCTGAAGGCTGGAATTTGAATGTACAGTCAAATGTCCCCCATCTCACTCTCTCGCATCATATTTATATTTTACCAAGGTCTAAATACTGTAGTTTGTCCCACTCTCATGTTTGAGAGACTACTGGTCAGAGACAGTTACATACACCTAAAACTGTGAAGTATGAATACAGCAAACAGACACACAGTGAATGGTTCCCCCTAGAATGTATCTGACTTCACCCTTGCACAAGGCTTTTTTGTGGTGGTACTCACCAGTATTGGGCACTGGCACCTTTGGGGGTGATCTCCCAAGTCCTGAGGGGGGAACTGGGGGAAATCAGTGCAATCATAAGCGAGTACCAACACCTTTAAAAAAAAAAAAAAAAGCACTGCTCTTGCATATGTCAACAAGCTCCTTTTAAAAAAGCATAACAAAGGGCAGAGATTTTTAGCACTTAAAAAGAGCAGGACAAAGAATGAATGGCTAACATTATACCAGAAACAACCCACATTTAAACCACTCAACGCACATTTATTAAGTCATCTTAGCATTACCCCAGGACCAAGGTACAAAAGAGAATACTACTACTCAATGCCTGAGCATGAACTAAAGGGGCTTCAGCTTTCCCTTAAAACCAAACGCTGTGGGAGGGGAGGGGGGAAATGCACCCTGTCCTTACCTCCACTTCCCCACCCCTTGTTCCTACCTGTTCACTCTCCTACACTTGTCCCTGAGCCGGTCAGTCCCGCTCTATTGTAAAATCTGCCCTTCCTTCTGTGACACCCTTAGTTCTACCACCCCACAATAGAGTGAAGGAGCCAGCATCCATATCCCTTCTTTCCTTCGAGAGCAAACCTTCTTTGCTGAGGGGTGAGGGAAAGAACGGGCAAAAATAATTTTCCATCAACCATACCTCCCCTTAGAGGGAGGGAGCGCTCTGTGCAACACCCAGCCTGCCACTGAACCCTTCCCTGCCTGGGCCATCCCACTTCTCTCCTTTCGCTGCCCCCGCCCCGGAAAAACAAATCTAGTCCTCCTTTCCTGTGAGATCCCCGATGTTCGCCTCTTTTCCCGAGGAGATAAATATACTCACATTCCCCACAGCTCTCTATTTCCCAATAATCCCCCTCCCTTCTTCCACACCCCGATTTCCTTTAAATAAAAAAGCCTTTCAAAAGCCCCCCACCATCACCCCCCCCCACAAGGCAGGTCCCTCCGCGAAGGCAGCATTCCCTCCCCCTCACACACCCCACAGGATTGATCTGCCCCCACATTTCGCCCTTTCCCCAGCCTCCAACCCCCGAGCAGAAAAGGGCGGAGGCGCCGCTCCCGGAGACTTCCCTCCCCTCCTCCCCCCTTCCACACGGGCGCGCTCGCCTAGGCCCGGCGTCGGCGCTGGGACGGGTCGAGCGGAGGGAGATCCGCCGCCCCACACAATCCGCCTCCCCTCAACTCCCCGGTCGACCCCACCACAAGTTTATGGCGGCTGCTCCGCCTCCTCCTTCCCTACCTGACGGGGATGAAAAGGGGGGGGGGCCGACGGCCAGTTGCGGACTCCGGTGCGGGACCCTCCGGCCCAGGCGAGAGCGAATGAATAAGGGCGGCGGGAAGAGAAGAAAGGAAGGGGAGGGAAGAGAAGAGTAGAGCGGGCTCTCCCCTTCTCTCCCCGGCGGGCTGGCTCTTTGTCTCGGTTCTTGCCCGCCGCCTGGCTCTGCTCGCGGCTTCCCCTTCCTTCCTCCGGCCCTCCAGGCGGGTCGCGTCCTCCCGAGGGGGCCGCCGGCCTCGCCCCGCTGGCTCTGTGGCTCCCGCCCCCTCCTCCTGGCCCCTCTCCGTCCAAGGCCCCAGCGCCTCTGCCGCTGAGCTCAGTCGCCCGGCGGTGGCGGCAGCTCGGGGCCCCTCCTCCTTCTCCTCCACGCAGCCAGGCAGGCAGGCAGTTCCCTCCCTCGCTCGCTCGCTGGCTCCTCTTCCTTCCTTTCCTGCCGCCGGGACCGCGCAGGGGAGAGGCGGGGATGGGAGACGCGTCCCCCCCCCCCCCGCTTGCTTCCCGCTTTCCTTTCCCGGCTCCTGAGAGGATCTCCCGCTGCAGCCGCCTTCCTTTGGCTCCCGAGAGGAAAACAACAAGGCCAGGGGGGGGGAGCGCACGCACGACCATGGGGGGCCGGGGGAGGCGAAGCCAGCGCAGTGCCTTCTCACGCCCACTCACCTCCCGTGTGCCTTTTATTTTCGGCACCCGGAAAAGTTTTGGAAGGAGAGCCCTCGGCCTCTGGAGACTTGGGCAAGCTGAAGTCGCTTCCTGGGACTGGCTTCCGAGTCGAGAATCCGCCCGGGGTTGGGTTGCCAGAGAGGCCAAGGCGAGCAGAGGCGCTCGGGGATCCCAGTCGAGGAAACCGTCGCTTCCTGTGAGGCATTAAGCGCTACGCCTGAATCTGTGGAAAGAACTTGGCATAGGGTCCAGCTGGGAGATCCTTTCTGTCCCCTGTGTTAAGCACAGTGTGCATTCACACGTGCCCGTGTTTTCCCCACCTGCAATAAAAGCCTGCATTAGTATGTGCTCGTGTGTGTAAAGGGACTGGTAGATCTGGGTTGTTATGCTGCCTTTTTGCAAGCTCCAGTTTCAGCCTGAACGTTTGCCTGGCTGACGCGTCTCTTTCCACTGTAAACGGAGCGCACATCCGAAGCTATAAAAATGGAGTCAGCAGCACACACAATACCCTTTTAAAAACTCAGATCCGTGCCTCCGGCAATACCGAGTTTCCGGCATGAGCCCCCACCCCACATCCTATTCAAGACACATGATACTTATTGAGAAAGAAAGGAGAAAGTGTTTCGTCTTGTCTTTTGCTGGACCCGCAGATCCATTTTGCGCTCTTAAAAAAAAAAAAAAGATGCTTTTGGGAAAGACTGGGTTTCTTACGCGAACGCGCCCCCTTGGCTTGCCAACTAAAAATAGAAGGCGGTCCGTGTTAGCATTCCCAGAAGTGCCACCCTGGAGAAGGGAACTTTCAGGAATAGCGTCGCAGCAGCTGAGGGAGCTGATTCGCCCGAGCTGTGACTTCACTCTGGAAGCGCAGCCTTAAAAGGCGGTCCGGGAGCGAAGGGATCGTTCATTACCTGGGAGCCTTCCCTACGAAAGTGGGAGGGGGGCACAACCACAGCAAGGCCACTCATGGGCAGAATTGTTAGTAGTAGTGGGAGACACAATCCTGTATGCTTGTAATCAGTTCAGCTCTGCCCAGCCTACTGGGTTATTGGTCTTTAAGCTATAATAACAATAACACATATTGTTGAATACATAAGAATATCAGACTAGGATCTGAGCAGGATCTAGGTCCAGTAGCACCTTAAAGACCAACTAGATTTCCAGGGTACCAGCTTTCAAGATTTAACACTCCCTTCCTCAAGGAGCTTTAACAATGGGGACTTTGACTTGCAGAAGCTCATGCCCTGGAAATCTATTTAGTCTTTATGGTGCTAGTGGACTGGAATCTTGCTCTTCTAGTGCAGAAAAACACATCCACCTGAGACTAGAATCTGTGAGAGACAGATTAAATTCCCCATTTTGCTACAGAGCTTGCCCGGTGACCTTGGGCCAGTTATTCTCTCAGCCTTACCTACTCTACAAGGTAGCTGTGAAGATAAAATGGAAGCAGGGAGAATACTGTTCCCACCCTCAGTTCCTTAGCTAAGGGCAGGGCAACAAGGTACAAAATAAATATAAATAATGGTGGTGGTCTGTTGAATTATAAGAACCATATATAAAACCAGGTCCCCATATTCACCCTAACAGCACAATAACTGAGCCTAACAATACCAGCCATACCATCTTGAGTTCATTCACTTGCTCGTCTTCCAATGGTCATAGATGCAGAGGAGTTAGCCTTGTTAGTCTGTAGTAGCAAAATCAAAAAGAGTCCAGTAGCACCTTTAAGACTAACCAACTTTATTGTAGCATAAGCTTTCGAGAATCACTGTGATTCTCGAAAGCTTATGCTACAATAAAGTTGGTTAGTCTTAAAGGTGCTACTGGACTCTTTTTGATTTTTCATCTTCCAGTGTTATATATGCCATCAAGTGCCAACAATGCCTTTCCACTCTTTACATCAAAGAGGTCAGTCCCTATGCAGAAGAATAAATGGATATAAATCTGACATTCAAAATCACAACACTCAAAAACCAGTGAGAGAACATTTTAATCTTCCAGGATGTTCCACTGTTGACCTAAGAGTGGCAGTCCTCAAACAGAGAAACTTCAAAGGAAAGTTACAGTGCCAGTTTGCTGAAACTGAGTTTGTTCACAAATTCAGAACAAGGGACCCCCTGGACATTGGATGCCTCTGTCACTACAAATGATAATTTTCTGCATTTCCTCCCATGCTCTAATCAAGCTAATTACATTTCACAGATGGACTCACATTCTAGCTGTATCTGAAGAAGTAAGCTGTGACTCATGTAAGCCCATACCTTACTACAAATTTTTTTAGTCTTACAGGTGCTACTGAACTCTTGCTCTTTCTTACCTTTCACATCGTACCTTCACATCCTACCGTACTTCTTTGCAACATCCCTGCCACCTTCTGACTGGAAAAAAAGACTCCAAGATCTCCATTCCTACTTGTATCTGATGAAGGGAGTTGGAATTATACCCTGGAAATCCTTTGTTGGTCTTTAAGGTGCTACGGGACTGGAACCTTGCTCAAGAACCATATAGAATTGGAACGGATTGCCTTGTGATCTTGTTTGTTTTGTTTTTTTAAAATTAAGATTCCCCTGGTCCACTAATGTGCTGTGATCTCAAATTCAAACTGACAAAGAGCGCCTACTTGAGATCTTTCCATAGTTCAAGCATAACTGCCAGTGTTAAATCGTCCTGAATATGCATTCTTGCTGAGGAACACAAGAAGTGCTGCTCTGGATTAGATCAACATCCATTTGTTTCAGAGTCCTGTGTAAGAAACTCAGCAACTGGGAGACAGTGGTGGTCCACTAGAAATGAGCTAGTGCTCTTAATTTGCCCATCTCTGATACTAAGGAAATGCCATGAAACAATGTAATTAGCAAGCCCATTGCTTTGGGAATGTGAGACTTACCTGAGGGCAAGCTCCATCCAAAACAGTGAAATATTTCTGATTCTGACCTTTCCTTCCATATTATACTTAGAACAAGAGTTTCCCAACTGTATGGAACCTGTGGGCATATTAAAAATTTTGGGAGCAGGTTGTGGGCACAACATAATGGCTGCCACCGGATGGGTGGGACCATTCACAAAATGGCAGCCATGGGGACTGTGTTCAATCTCAGAATGTTGTTTTGGCAAATGTTGGAAGGTTCCAACCCAAACAGCCTCCTATCATAGAGACAACTGTTTCTGAAAGGGTGCTCTTTGCAAACACAAAAGCTCTTCTATAGCTCCAGAGCTCTTCTAAAGCACCTTCAAAGCTCCCGTGAGGTAGGGGAAGACATGATGGCCTGCTTACTTTGATGAACAAATGCTTTGGAGAAGGAAGCAGGCACCAAGACACACACCAGTGAATACCACATTGGGGGATCACTGTCATGGAACATGATTCAGTCAAAGTAATGCACGCACACATCCAAATTAGCTGGATTTAAAAGTCCTAATCTTTGCCTTGGTCATGTCAACACTCTGCATACAATTTACAAAAAGTATGATTGTTACTACACTGTTTCCGAAAACAGCAAGTAGAATTATTATAAAACAGTTAAACTAATACCACTGTAAAATTTTTGAAATAACATTTCCTTCCCATCACAATTTAAGGAATTTCTCTTGCAAAACTGGCAATCCAGTCCACTGTTTATGTTTACTCAGAGATGTCCTTGTCCTACCTACTTCAGTGAGACATGACTTATCCCCTAAGTTTGCTTAGGACTGCAGGCTTAGGACATGGTATAGCCAAGATAAGCACTTTTAAAATCCATTAATTTCAGTGGGAAAATTTAGTACAACTATATTCTCTACAATTAAATTCAGTGGCTTAGGCATGCCTGAGTTTACATAGTATTGGATAGTAAATATACCCACTAGGGTTGCAAGGTCCAGGTCCAGAAATTCCTGGAGATTTTGGGGGTGGAACTTGGAGGGGGTGGGTGGGAAGGGGAGGGGCTTCAGTGGGGTATAATGCCATAGAGTTCACCCTTCATGGCATCCATTTTCTCCTGGGGAACTGATCTCTGTTCCCTGGAGATCAATTGTAATTCCGGGAGATCTCCAGCTACCACCTGGAGGCTGGCAACTCTAATACTCACTGCTTTAAACAGCTTTCATTTTGATTTGACCATTCCCTTAGTGTTCTATTTGCTGAATATGTATATAAATCTAAAGTACTTTACTGCTACAAAATGCAGTGGGTAGAACATATTGAAAATGCTTGGTTTGTAACTGCTGAATCACTTCACTATTCTGTGATTTTAATTCAGCCTGACAGTAACATAGCTGCTTTTCTCACTTACTGCATGAATGTTGTGTTGCCAGTGACATTTACTAAAAACATATTGAGAGGAGCCATTTCAAAATTGGAAATGATTCCACATTCTTGTTCTCCATGCAGCCAATGATCAGAGGTTATTTTGAATGCTGAACGACAGAGACACAAATGATTATTTATTGCCATTACAATTGATTTTTTTTTAAATTATAAATAACATCCCATCTTCTTTATTACAGAGAAATTACAGTAATAAATGTGGAAGTAACTGGTTAACATGAAATTGCTCCACATGACAGTTATTATGTACAGCAAGCCATTAGAGTGCAGTCATTCTCTATGTTGGTCAATAGTTTTCACCCTGCCCCCATAACTGCCTCTGGTGGGGAAAGGGGGTTGCATTAGCAAGGTGAGCATTCGCCAGATCCATGTGGCCAGCACATGAATGTCTCACTATATGGCAACCACTGCCACATGAGTGATGTATAACAGTGTAATATTTTGTGGAGTTACTTCAGTCCAAGCCCATTTATACTAACTATGCATATAACTGTATTGCTAAGAATCATAGAGCAGAACCACAAGTGACAAAAGGCACAGGTTGGACACTTGTCAGCTTCCCTCAAGTTTTGATGGGGAATGTAGGCAGCTTGGCGGAATGTTGGACAAGTGACAGTTGAAAAGTCCATTGAACAGCAGTGAGACCAGGATGCCTACATTTCCCATCAAAACTTGAGGGAAGCAGACAAGTGTCCAATCTGCCTTTTGTCACTTGTGGTTCTGCTCTCTACCTTCACTGCAGTTCTAAGTGTACTTACTTCAGGCTGCTCTGCACTTCTGAGGAGAATATTTTATTTTTTATTTCATTTATGCCTGGCCTTTCTCCCCAGTGGGGACCCAAAGCAGCTTAGAGCATTCGGTTCTCCTCCATTTTATCCTCACAACAACCCCACGAGGTAGGTCAGGCTGAGGGTGCATGACTGGCCCAAAGTCACGCACTGAGTTTCCACAGTAGAGTGGGGATTTGAACCTAGAGCTTCCAGATTTTAGTATGAATATCACCACTCAACACTTTGCTTTCATGGGGTGGCCGTTACTGAACAGTAGCAAGCAGCCAGGCCTGGGTAAGTCATGCAAATCTTGTGGTGGCAAGTCACTTGGCGGTTGCTGCCAGGCCTGGCTGCAATGAATCTCCCCTCAAAGACTGAAATTACCCTGGAATGGGCTCTGACTCCTTCCCTGCCTTTTACTACCAAAAGCTAAGGCTTGGTGGCTAGGAGTACAGTTGTGGTTGCATAGTGATAGCCACTGAGATCATCTGTTTTTTACTGGTAAGAGTACTCATTTTATCATTTTGGGTGCTCCTTTTATCTTCTTTATTTTAGTTGTTGGTTGGTTGGTTGTTGCAAATTTGGGGCATTTCTCAGGCTTGTACAAATCTTATCTGCCCATGGCCCCAGTCTCTGGATTTAAGTATCCAGGCATGAAGCCATACTGGGAATTAGATATATTGATACAGAAAAAAAATGAAAAATTCACAGTATTGTTAGAACTGAAATAACAGTGAAGAATATCATGTTAGCATGTTAGCTCCAACAATCTGTTAAGAGACTGTAGTTAGGGATCGCTTCTGCTTTCTTATATATATATATGTAAGTATTCTTTTTTAAATTCCTTGTGGGTAAAGTTCATCGTTAGGCCATATGCTCCTTGCAAAATCTTCTTCCACAATGAATAGGAGTTTCATGGCAAGCCACCAACAGAGCAGTTGCAAAAAGTACTTGCTTACAGTGTTTCCTGTGTGTGCCACTGAAAGAACTATTTTAAAAAGCACTGCCTGCAGGTTTCGTTTATGGGATAGAGCAACAAGCAATATTAAGAAGCCACAGCCTGGATTCCAGATCACAGACAACCATGTTAAATGTTCAAAATACATTGCACAATAGCCAAGTGATTCTGAAACTTGGGGGGGGGGGCAGTTGATCTAAGTAGTCTGCTACAAAAGGCTAAAACAAATCATGGAAACAGCCTCTCCTAACATACCTACTTTCAGGCACTGGGAACATTTTTTAAATCACTCTTCCAAAATACAGGATGGTTTACTGTCTGTCTCCATTCTGTGTGACGATGCATGATCTAGAATGATGTCATCAAGTACACCAGCTCAACAGGATGGATCCCTTATAACATTCCCTTTTGTTGAACAGAAGGACCAGTATGCACGTTTCCTTTATTATACACATGCCATTTAAACTACCCTCCCATGTGGGATTTCCTAAATTCCCCTATTATAAAGCATAGCAACTGTTTACTGTTGCATGGATTATTTCCATACAGATGCCACATATTCCAGACTGCAGCTGAAAGGAGTCTGGGAAAGCTTCTTCTTGCATGATCTAGTGGATACATAAAGGTAAAGGTGCAAGCACCGAGTCATTATTGACTATGGAGGGATGTCACATCATGACATTTTCTTGGTATGAGGTGGTTTGCCGTTGCCTTCCCCAGTCATCTACACTTTACCCCCAGGAAACTGGGTACTCATTTTACCAACCTCAGAAGGATAGAAGACTGAGTCAACCTTGAGCCGGCTACCTGAACCCGGCTTCTGCCAGGATCGAACTCTGGTCGTGAGCACAGCTTGGGCTGCATTACTGCAGCTTACCTCTCTGAGCCACAGGGCTCTTAGTAGTGGATACATAAACCGGACCTTATCCTCTAGAATTCACCTGGGACCCTTTCCTTAGCCTGCCCTTAAAAAGTGCATTTCAAGTGCTGGAGTTGCATGAGTTGACTTGCTTTTTTTCAAAACAAAACAAAACAGGCAGATGTGATCAAAGTGTAGATCAGAGGCAGAGTCGAGGGAGGCAGGTTTCCCGCCTTCTGTCAACTGGCAGCTCAGTACTACAGAGAAACCATCAATGTAAAATCCACTATGGGCTCATTACAGAGAATCTGGTTTTCAAGATGCCTGTGCTTTTTCAGCAGCAGTTTTCAAGCCTGAGTAGTACTTTTTGGCTGTTCCCTACTTTCCCAAGCAATAGCAACTTCCAGGGGCAGACTTTTGAAGATCAGAACTTTCGTGAGGAGGAAAAGTTGGAACCTTATGGTGGTTTCCACAACACCTGTTCATCTGCAAGTCTACAAGTGGAGCATAGAGAGAAGAGCAAGCGGCCAAAAGACCGTCCTAAAGTAGCGCCTGGACCCTCAGAAGATCTTGTCAGCCAGGTGACGAGTTCACTGGTTTCTCCTTTTTTGTATATATTCTCATTCCCAATTTGTTTCTCTTCCTCTCCCATACGCATACAGCCATGATGAGTCATCAAAAGCCAACAAGGCTCATTTAAGCAAGCATCACACAGCAGCGACATTTATGAGTGATTAACAGAAGCCTAGGAAAAAAGCCAGAGCATTTGATTGCCATAACCACATTATTGTCCTTAAAAAATCCACTTCTTACAATAACTTTTCTTCTTTTGAGTGTCCGCGCTGCAACAATCACATGCACTTAGGTACAGTTAAACCTCATAGCCACAGTGCTTAGCATGTTGGACTAGTATCTGGCAGATGCAGGTTTTCATCTCCACTCTGTCCCACGAAGCTCGCTGGGTGACCTTGGGCCAGTCGCACATACTTAGACCAACCCTTTTGTGGTTATGAGGATAAAAAGGAGAAAGGAATAATGTTGCTGCAAACCAGTTAGATGCCCAATATGAAGAAAAAAATGCGTATAAATAGATCTAAATAAATAAATATCAGTGGATATCACTGTAAAATGATTGCTGCGGTCATTTAAATGTATTCCCAGAATTACTAGATTTCTAGGTTTGGCATTTTATGAATGAGCTGCTTTGGACTTGCAGGTTCCCAGCTCCCACTCCCACACCCTCCCCATGCACTCTGCTTGGTTTTAGCAAGATTGCCCAAGCCCCAGGTACACTGATATAATACCAAACCACAATGAGAGCTCCAGTGGCTTTAATAGCAACTTAGCACATTAGAACAAAAGGCATAATTTAATGTGCATAGTAAATCCCAGGTAGTTTTCAGGAGAGAGAGAGAAGTGAAATCCACAAGATTTCCATATTATCCTATGACCTGTCCTGTAGTAAAGACAGATTCAAAGAACCTCTTTGGGATAAATCTGGAGGGGGGTGGGCAAACATGATTAAATATTTTAATAAACAACTTTAATAAAGATGATATGGTAGATGGAAGGCCTAGGGCCATTTCCACACTGCTTACTGCCCACGGAACATTGCACCGAGCTCCCGGAACGACAGCGTCTTCCTGGTGCAATTTCGCATGAGAACTGTTCCGTAGCCGGTAAGCAACGTGAAAACGGCCCTTGTTTTGAACCAAAAGTGCAACACTGTGGATTTATGACAGACTGGAAGACCTCACTGGTCAAGAGAAATAGATAGTCTGTAATAGCACACATCCATTTTCTGTACACGTACTCGTATTCAAAGAATAGAAGTTCCTACAATGGCTAGGTCTTTGGAAATCCTACTGGAGTTGTCTGCTAGATGAAAAGCTTAATAGTGATCCTTGGCAAATTGTTTTTATGACAGAAAAAAAAGTGAGATGTCTTGGCCAATTCCTGATATTTAGCAGGTCTTTTTACTATACAGACAAAATATTTGTGGTATCAGTTTAAACTGAAAGGTTAAAATGTCAAATGAAACATCACTGTTTATAAAGGAGTTATTACTAAATTAAAAATGAATTCTCTTGTGCTATTTTTCTCCACTGTCACACTTGGTGAATAACCTTGGTCACATATGCAGATAAAATTGAACACCTCATCTGCACAATCAATGGCTGCTGTAATTAATTAGCAGTGGAATTAACTGAAAAACATAGTCTAAAGAAATGATAGTGTAGAACTGAAATTGATATTGCCCCCTAATGCCATCGATTTCAATTTAAATGGCTAATCTAATCTATGAAAAGGTACAAATATATCACACTAACAAGAGAATTATAGAAGACCATCGGGCAAAGTCTAAACTTTTTTGGAAAAGGCAATGGAACGGTTTGTTCTTTAAGAAATGAGGCACAGCATAGATGCTAGAATCTAAAACTATGAAAATATTTATTACAAAGATTATTAGCATAAATCAAAGAAAATTAAGGCTTTAGTTGTTCCATCTAGATTTCTACATTTCCTGATGAGCAGCCATACCTTACAGAAACCTGAACCTGGCAATACCTATAGCAGCACTCTAGATAAAGCAAAGTAGAGCATGCAATATTATTGATCAGCTGAAAACTACCCTCCCGTGTATGGTTGCCAACCGTTTTGTTCAAGTGTGTCTCCTGTACATCTGCAAGCTGCATCACAGACGATTTGTTGACTACCACACAGTTGTTCTTATTATGGGCACACAGTTATAGAGATAGCTCTGCCTGTGGTTTCGTTGTCTGTCACTGCATCCTTTAAAGAGACAGGATGCCTACTGGACCAGGAGACTTGACAACTCCATTCATCAGATACACTGTTCAATCAATGAGTGCATGTCAGCTAATCAACATAAGTGGCCTATCTCCAGATACAGGGTGTAATTGTGCAAAATCTCTGCAATGCCCAGAGCCCCTTCCCAGATCAAATGGGAGCTAGCACATGCAGACCTTGAATCAGGAGCCTCATGTGGGCTCACTCTCTGCTATTCCATAGCAATAGGCCTTTCTCTGTGAACTTTTTCTGCCCAGGCGTATATGGCTGGTTTCAATACCTAGGACAATGGAGAATTTCAGCTGCTCCATGATGTGTCTTTCTGTGGTGTGTGCCCAACTGGCTATGGAGTTTTCTGCAATGTGTGATGGATTTTAGACGCGCCACCACCTCCTGTTTCACTACTGATCATCTTGTCGCTGGTCAAAAAGTAAACTTTGCCTTATTCCTAGCTTATGCATTGGTGGAATTTGAACCCATCACTCTTATTTCTTACATATGTGCTTTTTCGAAATTACACAAATGTCTTCTGTGAATGGTCAGTTATGTGTTCCCATGTTGTGGTCCTAGTCTTTCTGTGCATGTCCATCTATTATAGTGTTGCTAACCTCCAGGTGGGGAAGTTGGAGTTGTCTCAGAATTATAACTGATCTCCAGACCACAGAAGAATTGCAGCTTCAGACTCCGGCATCACATCCCTGCTGAAACTGGTATGGTTGGATACAGGTGACTTTCCCCATGTATTTGAGATGTTCCAAAAGTTTATAGTATGTAACACTATAGTATGTAAGCAGAACCACAAGTGACAAAAGGCACAGATTGGACACTTGTCAGCTTCCCTCAAGTTTTGATGGAAAATGTAGGCAGCTTGGCGGAATGTTGGACAAGTGACAGTTGAAAAGTCCATTGGACAGCAGACAGAGAGCCAAGCTGTGAGACCAGGATGCCTACATTTCCCATCAAAACTTGAGGGAAGCTGACAAGTGTCCAATCTGTGCCTTTTGTCACTTGTGGTTCTGCTCTAATAGAGTTGGCTGTCCCTTATAATCAGTGTTTATTGTTGATTCTGTCCTTGAACTAAATTTTTCTGGGTGTGAATATTTACAGCAATTACAGCATGGTCATAAAAACCACCATGTGTATCTTCCAACCCCCAAACTAACTTGATCCTTTCTGAGGTTATTAACAGAACAAACAAAGAGTATGGCCACAGCAGATCTCCTGCATGGACCTTTGGAAAACATTACAGTTGCTTCCTTTCCATGGCTTTACAATCTGCTTCCAACCTACGTTCCAGCTCTGCCGAAGTTGAACATACCGAGAGCAGAACATTTTTTAAAATGCACTCAGTGCCGGCAATGAACTCTTTAAACAATTTCTCACAAGTTGAGAGAAGTCAAGAAACTGAGAGACAGGTGGGCATGTGGCAGTTGGTGTTTGAAGACATTGCACAGAGCGGATGCCATACCACTATGGGTCATGAGATTAGGCCTTATTTCCATGCCATGGCGTGCTCTATGAAAAAAATCATTAAACTCATGGTTAGATGCATGGCTTTCCCTGGTTAATTGGATATCCCATCCTCACACACAATGTAGCCATCAGAATTATAGTAACAGAACACTGTTTTATCAGAGGCTTTACCTTTGCTTGTTATAAACAAGTCTGCCTTGCCAATTTTCCACTGAATGGAAACTTTCGGCTTGCTTTTGCAGGAATATGCTAGATAGAGTGCATAATGGAAACGCTACATAATGCCAGTAAAAAAGAGAGACAGAAGTGGAAAATAGAGGTAACCCTTAATGGTCCTGGGTGAACATCAAATTGAAAACACTGAGAAAACAATTAGAACTAAAACCACATGGGGTATACTATACCTGATACTCCCAATGTGGTCAGCCAAATCTGACTCCCATGTGGTTAGCCACAGAGACCATTTAGGGTTCTGCAACCAAGGGAAACCTCCAAGTTTTCAGCTAAAAAAATCTGTAGAAATATAATGACATTGGATTAACCCCCCCCCCCAAAGCTAATGCCACAGCAACCCAAAAGTGGTGTGTGAAGAAGAGAGACATGTGACTTTCCCTCCTCTGTGAGTCTTTATGGATTGCCACCTTGTGAAAATCTCGTTTTCACCTGACCTAGGTGGCCAGTGTTCCTAGTACAGCTGTCTGATCTGAGAAACAAGACATGATTATTTAACTCCATTAAAAATTCTTCTTGCAGATTTCTCCTAAAGGCACAAGAGCAAGTTAAGATTTTTTTCCTTGTTCATTTGGTAGTTCTATCTTAACTAAGGATTACAGAAATTTCTTGTGTCTGGTTCATCACAATCCTGAGACAATGTCTTGATTATATAGTAAAGTCATTACTATGTATCCAGTGCGTAGCTTCATTACCAATATCAATGTGTATAAAAGAACATTTTATGGTAACCTTTGTTTTCTGCTCATTTCATGTATCTAACGACGGCAGCTCTAGCCCACAAAAGTGTATATCTCAACAATCTTTCAGGTGCCACAAGACTCTGTGTTTCCTTCCCCCACCCCTGCCTCCAAAACTGAAGTTCTTTTGCAGCTCAACTAACAGTGCAATACAAAGCAAAGCATACTCTTCTAAGCCCGTTGACCTCAATGGGACTTTGAAGGGTGTAACTCTTCTTAGGATTGTTCTATGCATGATGTTTTTTACTATATGCCAATTTCAACACAATTCTAGATCATCTTTGCAAGAGATTCTAAAAACATATGTGAGTACAGAACTAAATTTCATTCTATTTTTTAAAAACCTCTGAAAACAGTATGCACAGAGACTAAAGGCTGGCTACATACCGGATTTTATTAAAGAGGATATACCTCAATGCTGTTTGGAAAATAAAAAAGTTAAAGGACGTTTTTTAAGTTTCTTTCTTTAAATATTTATATTATTTATTTTACTTAAGGTGGCTTATAATAAGAACATGATATAAACATATTTATAAAAATGCAGCAATAAAAACAATTGACAAAAGCAAAAAAATAAAATAAAAAGGAAACACATCCTCCAAATATATTAGTATAAATTTTGATTGAAAACTCTCAAAACACCTCTTTTTGAATGGTATCAAAAACTAGTATCAGGCCCAAATTAGAATTTATAACATGTGAGTGTCAAAGGAATTGGCAGCCAAACAGGAGCTGCAACTTCTTCAGGGAAACTCAATTCTGAAGTGTCACAGGGCCCCAATTCAGATCAGGACCACAGCGCAGGGGGAGGAGAGGCTTTAACATCCACTCTGTGCTGTTCTTCCAACAAAAAACTCCAGGAGGCATTAGTTGCCCTCTCAGGGGACTACACACACACAATACCTACACGTGAAACTCTCACAAGGCAAATGATGCCCCAGGGACAGTTTCAGGTCAGGAAAATAGCAAGGGGAAGCTGACTCTCCCCATGCTATGGTCCTGATCTGTATCAGGCCCCTGTGGCACTTCAGAATTGCATTATCATGGGGAACTCACAGCTGCTATCTTGCTGTAAGTCCCCATGGTGATGACGTGTTACACATAACATCTAGTTTGGTTCTCAGCATACAATGGAGCCTTGAACAGCCTAAGAAATCGAATTAGAAGATTGTTCCAAAGGATAGGTGCCATGCCTGAAATGCAGAAGATCGAGTATGCCTAGAGTATGCCCTTGAAAGTATGTACTCTTTACAGGAGGTGCTGGGTCAACATAAGATAGTGAATGGAGAAAGGCCTTTCAAGTGCATTGGTCATTTAAAGGTTAAAACTGGGTCTCTGAATTGCACCTAAAACATACAGGCAACCAATTCCATAAAAAGAGTTGTATGTCATGGCCACTCAATACCCGTTAGCATGCCATGGCACTTTGCACAAGTAGCAGTAGAGTTGCCAACCTCCAGATAGTGGCTGGACATCTCCTTGAATTACAACTGAAATCTTCAGGCCACAGAGATCAGTTCCCCTGGAGAAAATGGCTTCTTTGGTGGCTGGATTCTATGGTGTTATACTTCACTGTGTTCCTCCCTCTCTAAGTTTCACCCACAAAATCTCTAGGAGTTTCCCAACCTGGAGCTGGCAATCCTAAGTAGCAGGGAACAAAGGTTTCCAAATTAGAGATCACAGATTCGTAGCAGCAGCTCCGATTGGCTTCTCAAAAAGCAAAGATGGGTTAAAGAGCATTGCTAGAATTTTCACTTGATACAATAAGGTCAAATGGATCCCATCCAGACTCACTGGATCTGACTGCTAAGGACATCTGCCTTCTCAAGTAGCATCTCCATCTTGCCTAGATTTAATTTTGCTTGTTCTTTTTCATACACTTGAACACAGCTCCTAGACACAGACAGCAATATTCAACAATAAAATAGAAAGTTAGATATCATCAATATATCTTCAGACGATTCTATTCAGTGGTCTTACAGACATGAAGCTCTCAAGTTAACTTCCAGGGCACCAAATCATTACCAACAAATGAAACTTTTTTCCGTTTTTCTAATAGATTGAAACCATCAGAGAATACTGTCATGTATCCCGAAACATGCTCTGACACATTCATCAAGCAGCTGATGGTTCTAACAGCATTTAAAGTGGCAAAGTGCCTTTATCCATTGGTAGCTAAGATTGATTGCCAGTGCTACTGAAACGGTTTCTATCTCATGGCCTGGTGGAAAGCCAGATCACAAAGGGTTAAAAGAAGCAGCAACACCCAGGTGTACTTGAAGGTGTTCTGCCAGCACCTGTTCTACCACCTTGCTCAAAAATGGCAGATTGGAAACAGGCCTATAATTAGCCAGGTTACTTTTATCTAGGGAAGGCTTTTTCAGCACAGGTTGACAATTGCTTGCTTTGTGCCCTTGGAAAATGGCCCTTAACCAAGGAGGTGTTAATTAACTTTGTCCAAGGAGCTCTCAGTCTATCCAAGTAGGCTTTAATTAATCAAAAAGACAAAGATCAAGTGGTGGCTTTCACAACATGGACCCTGTAGACTGTCTGGGCGATCAACCTGAAATGACCCGTGGAAACCAGAGAAGCAGGTGCCTCAGACGTTCTCAGCCTAGAAACTACCTCCAAATTGGACACTAAAATGGACAATTTCAGAGAGATTGCGTCAGCAAAGGTTCTTACAAAAACATCACAGACCTCTTCAGTTACTATTGAATATATTCTGCGTGTTAAGTAGCCCCCAAATTATTTCCAGCAGATCCACTGGACAAGATTCAGCTGACACAACAGCAGTGAAGAAAAAAGTGTCAGCAGCCCCATCACTGACACTTCATGTGTTCTGATGTACATGTAAGTTTCCCTAATGGGGCAAGTAGCAGCATCCTGGAGCCATTTCTGGCTGAGACAATGGCTTTTGGGTGTGTGTGCACTTAAGGTCTCTCTCCCTGCATCCTATGGTGCTGGTCCAAATCAAGCCCTCTCTATACCTGGGAATTAAGATCTGAGTATGGAACTCCAGGCGCACAGACTTCTCAGAACATGACTGATCATAATCCATCTGGCAGCCACAAGGACTTTATAACATGTGAGATAGGTCTTGGTGTCATTCTACCAGATGAAGGCAACATTGCTTCAACATCTATATACATCTATCAGGTCTTCAGATTCCTGGTTGCGTACTTGCTACTTTAAAGCTTTCAGTCAGACACTCAGCAGCAATTTCCTGGGAGTGGCTATACATTTAATGTTATAGACATCTGTGTTGACCAATTGGTTTCCATAGCGAACTAGGGAAACAAGGTAACTCAGACAAATTATTGTTCGGATCTATGCAAATCACACTGTACAAATACCAAAAGGTCCCCATTTCTGAGCTGAAAGCTTGTAAACATTTCCTTTGCTTGATCAATTTTTAATTTCAACCGTTTTGTGCTAGTTGCCTCAAATTGTTTCAGAGAGGGCAGAGAATTAATTTAGTTCAGAAGGCGGTTAAGTAGGGGGAGAGAAAGAGATGTCCTTTGCTTGTTTAATTTATTAAATTTGATTTTTGGGTAGAGTTTGCATAGAATTTGAATCCGACCAGCTCCTCCGCAGGTGTAAGAGGGAGGAGAAAGCAGGCTTAAAAAGATCAAGTGGTGGCTTTCACAACAAGGACCCTTTAGACTGTCTGGGCGATCAACCTGAAATGGCCTGCCCATGGCACCCCGTCCCATGTAGTTTGTGCATACTGAACTTACATTTGCTCTTCCAGCTAACCACATCCAGGAGGGCTCACTGAATTCATGAGAAGGTGATGAGAGGGAGCTATACATACAAAAGAAATCAGATTATGATGGACAGGTGGACAAAATAAAGGAAAATTTGCAAAAGATACAGGCTGCTTGTCCTATTGCCCTATAGTCTTGGTATGTAGTTTGTGGTAGTTCATTAAGTTAGTGGTAACTGATCTTTTAGTTTTATACATGGCTGGTGCTTAAAATGTATCAAATATGCATTCATGAAGTATAAGGCTACTCTTACAAAAGCATGCCTGAGGTATTTGTGGTAGTCTCAGCCAAAAGACTGCAACACTTCTAGTTTTAATGTCATGCTAGATACTCTTTGCTCATTCACACTAATGCAATAGGGGCCATGGCTCAGTGGTAGAGCATCTGCTTGGCATACAGAAGACCCCAGGTTCAATCCCAGCACTTCAAGTTAAAATGAGCACGTAGCAGGTAATGTGAAAGGCTTCTGTATGAACCCATTTTCAAATGCTGCCTGGCTAAGAAGGCCATACTGACCTTGGTAAACCAATAGTCTGATTCAATATAAGGCAACTTCATATAGATCCTGCATGGCAAAAGGAATATATTACTAGGCAAAATCACATCTACATTTCAAGGTGTGAAATCCTCTTCTCGTACTTCTGTCTTGCATAAAGTTCTGAGATGCCTGTCAGTCTGGGAACCCCTGGAGTGAGGCAAGTCATATGCTTTGTTTTTATATGCTGTTTTGTTGGGTCTGGAAAGCACGGGGGGAGGGGCTCTCCATCTAAGGGCCCATGGAGACCCGAAGATTATGTCGGGACGTAAATGTGCTCATGATTCTATCAGTAGCAAAACAGGACAAGAAAAATTAAATGGGTGTTGTGTTCTTTTGTATAGTAAGGTCATTTTATGTTTAAAATGGATAAACATTCCATTAGGAAAGTATTTCCCAAATCAGCAATAAATGCAATGCAACTATTAAATGCAATTTTTCCTCTTTGTACCTTCGGCTTCTGAAGAATGGGATAGATTAGATGTCAAAGCAGAAAATGAGATGTAAAAGCGACTAAAATTGAATTTCTCTACAACTTCATAATTCACCCGCAAGCTGTATAAATGTTCATTCTTTAAACAAAGATCTGCAGGCAGACTTTTTTTCTTCTCAGTTTTTCATTTTCACTGTTTTGAGTTATGTTGCAATTGTCTAAGAACCTCTGCAAACTACCCACATATATTTACATGTTGTGCAATATTTTAAACTGAACTAGGATTTGCAGTAAAAGAAAATGTCACACAACAGTATGTTTAAAAATAATTTGGCATAGTACCAGCAAAAAATAATGCACATGCACCTGCCAGGAAGGGACAGATCTCCAGAAAGCACCATACTTTGTTTGCCTTTCTAAGCTTATTTTCTGCATATAGTTACCAAATCCGTTACATTTGGAAATAGGGCCGGATCGATGGGGGGGCATGGGGGGTAGTCTGCCGCCAGCGCCATCAAAGAGGGGGCACCAGGCGCAGCTGCCAGCCGCCAGGAGCACATGGGCGGCTGAGCAGAGGGCTGGGAGTCCGCCCGCGAAATTCGTCTGCCCGGAGGACAGGGGCCGCACGGCAAGCCGGCTGCCCCAGCACACCGCGGAGCTGGAGGCAGAAGTGCAGGTGGCTGGGAGGCCGCTTGCACCATTCACCTGCCCCGCAGGACAGGGGGCGCACGGCAAGCGGGGGCGCGCGGCAAGTGGCACACTACGCCCTGCATGATGACGTCACGGAAGAGACGTCATCACACAGTGCCGGGAGCAGGCGCTGACAACCCTAGATCCGGCCCTGTTTGGAAGTTGGTCTCTGCCACAGAATTTCTTATTCTGAGAATTTATGCTTAAAAAACTAAGTTATTTCCAAGCTGTAGTTCAAAGATAACCTAAACATTGAGAGAGATAGTCAGTGGGTTGGATCCAACCAGCTTTTCCACTGGTAAAGAAGGGAGGAGTCCACTTGACCACTGCTACAGTTATGCTGAGGATCATGGATAGACAGAAGGCATGTGCAGTGGGGGCTGGAGTGAGGAGGAGAATTATTGAGATGGAATGAAAAGGCTGGACAAATCCTAGCCAGTGCCTGGCAGAACCTCAGGAATCCTCAAGTAGAATGATCACCCTTGGAAGCCAGAGTGCAGCTGAGCAAGACTTCAAAAATCATGGAATGGTTCTGGACTTTCTGTCAAATAATGACCTGTTATTAACAAAGCTTCCATACCAAATGATTATTAATCTGGATTTATAATTCTTCTTGGTCAAGATTTCTTTAAATAATGCATAGGAACCACTCTGAACTTTATGGACTTTATGGACTTTAGTCTACCCTTTCTTGAGAAAACAGTTATCTGATGTATGGTTGTTAATGGCTTTTGCACATCACCTTAGTTGTTCTTGTTCTTATCATGTTATGAATGTATTATTGTATTAATAAAATCTTATTTAAAAAAAACAACAAAAATCATGGAATGGGATTTCAGAGTTCCCTGTTCCACCTCCTGGCTTTCAGAAACAGAATTTATTTATTTGTTTAAATATTTCATCCCATTGTTCTACCATACTGGGGGTTGGGTTACCAACCTCCAGGTGAGGCCTGGTGATCTCCCAGAATTACGAGTGATCTTCAAACAACAGAGATCAGTCCCCTTGGAGAAAATGGCTGCTCTGAAGGGTGGACTCTGGCATCATAACTTGTTGCGGTCCCTCCCCTTCCCAAACCCCACCCCCCACTCACAAATCTCTAGGAATTTTCCAACACAGAGATGGCATCCCTTACTAGGGGCTCAAAGCAGCTTACAGGATGAAATAGTCTGAACTGTACAAATTCAAACAAAATATACAATCTAACACATTCCTCGGTACAAACTTAAGACAAGTGATAAGGTAATGTCCTGGATTGGTGCTGTTTCCCCTGACACAGCACTCACAGGGCTGCAGGCCGCAGGCTGAAGGCCCAGAGTCCTTTAGCTCTTGCCCTTCAGCTAGGGTTGCCAGCCTCCAGGTGGTGGCTGGAGATCTCCTGGAATTACAACTGATCTCCAGGTACAGAGATCAGTTCCCCTGGAGAAAATGGCTCCTTTGGAGGGTGGACTCTATAGAATTATACCATTTTGAGGCCCCTCCCCAAACCTCAACCTCTCCAGGACCCACCTGCAAAATCTCTAGGAATTTCCCAACCTGGACCTGGCAACCCTACCTTCAGCTCATACCTCTAAACAAGCCTAAGCTTTGTTACCTTGCTTCCTTGTGCCTCTGGTCAAATCTGGCTTTAAGTTAGCTACAAAAATGGGAAGGGCAAATACACAGATGGTCCCAGTTTAGGGTTGCCAGGTCCCCTTATCCTCCCAGCAGGAGGGGAGGACTCAGCAGTTACTTCTAATTTCTTCTCATGTGCAGGCGAAGTGCATGCACGCTCCCAGTGCAGTGCGATAACATCACTTCCAGGAGTGATGTCATTGCAGAGGCCCCGGAAGTGCTCTTGAGCTTCACACTGGGCTGATTTGGGCCCCCAAATGGGTCAAATTGGCCTGGTGAGAAGCCTGGGAGCACTTCTGGGACCTGCATGATGATGTCACTCCTGGGAGTGGCATCATGCCATGCTGGGTGCACACCCCAGGAGGCCCGTTCCCATACCTTTTCCCCCACTGGCCAGGTGAGTGGTGGCAGGGTGAAGAGGCTGGGATCAGGCAATCCCTCCCACCCTCACTGGGGGACTGGCAACCCTATCTCATTTCCTCCTTTTGCTTGCACTGTCTCCTGGCCAAGCTCAGTATGGGTGACTACCTCCTTGCTTCCATACTCATCAGAAAAATCAGAGCCCCCCCCCCCAGCCCACTTGGGGAAGGTCCCATATCATTACTAAGATGCAGCTGCAGGAAGAGACACCGAAATGCCCGTAGACAAGCTGACCCAGCCACTGCAGCAGGGAGCCCGCCCCCATCCTGTTATCACCCTGGCAATCAGGAAGGCTGAAGGCAGAGTCTACCTGGTATCAGAGAGGACATGCTCTGGTGAGGCGGGGCCATGGGAGGGTGCAACATAGGCTGTGCAGGTACGGCTGCAATCAATCCCTGAGGCCAGTAGGGACTTATCAGGGGGTGGTGCTAAGTCACTGGGAGACAGTGCAAGTGCCCAATTGGTCCCTAGGCCTGCCCTTCTGGCAGGGAAAGCCCCCAGGAGAGGATGCTGGGGAGAGCCTGGGGAGAGCCCACCCCCTAGAGGACCCTTTAAAAACCATGAAAGGAAAAGGTAGCTCCCACATTGGAGGTGGGAGAGCTTAGTGCAGTTGAGGGAGGGAGATACAGGTGCAGCAGGAAACCCACTCCTCCCCCATTTCTGAGGCCCATCCGACCCAGGCTGGAAAAGATGTCCCAGGAAGGGGCTGCTGCCCTGAACCCCGACACTGAAGGATTGGCCACTGAGGTTCTGAGAATCAAACTAGAACTTTTAACAAGCTGGGTCTGGGAAACAATATATTTGCTCAATTTACCTCCGTCCTTCCACCTTCCAGGGAACTGATCTTCATACTAGATGTTAAAGCTTTTAATGAGTTGGGCCCAGCTCACATTCCCCACAGTCACACAGGAGTTACAGGGAACTAGTTTTAAGAGCTGAAACAGTTCCAAGAGACCATTGTTTGCCTCATTTTGAAGCTGTTTGTGTAGCTCCAAAATGGGGCAAATAATGCTCTCTTGGAGTTGTTTCAGCTCAGGAAAACCATGCAGGGGGAGGCAGACTGCCTCCTCCCACTGTGCTCCAGAACAGAATTAGGCCCCTGTGGCTGTTTAAAAGATGGTTACCCAGTTTGGTGAGAAAGCCAATTTGGTGTAGTGATTAAGAGTGGCAGAACTCTAATCTGGAGAACTGGGTTTGATTCCCCACTCCTCTGCTTGAAGCCAGCTGGGTGACCTTGGGTCAGTCACAGCTTCTAGGAGCTCTCTCAGCCCCACCCGCCTCACATAGTATAACACACTTTGTGAACTGCTCTGAGTATAGCAGTAAGTAGACCCAAAGGGCGGTATATAAATCGAATGCTGTTTCTGTTGTTGTTATTACCCTCAACTCCCGTGTGACTTCAAGGAATGTTTGTTTATTTATTATTTATTTATTTTATTTTTAACCTGCCCTCCCTGCAAGCGGGCTCGGGGTGAGGTACAACATTGATTAAAATACAACTTTAAATCAATCATAAAAACAGATAAAACACTGTACCCCTTTCGGGGCAACCAGCATGAGTGGACTCTCCATACCCCTTGTAGAGGGAGACCGGTGGACAGCTCGGCAATGATGGGCTAAAATTAGCCTCCACTACATGCCTGGCAGAACGTCTCTGTCTTACAGGCCCGCCTAAATGATACAAGATCCTGGCGGGCCCGAGTGTTGAGTTAGACCCAGAGAACCCAAACTCGATCCATTAAAAATGCGAGCCTTCTGTAGCTTAATGAAGGCAAGGAGACAACCCCAGGCAGGATTCTTATTCTTTTGTTACTCTTCTAAACTTTAACAATGAAATAACATGCAAAATACAACAGAGCAAGATGGAGGGACAGATGTAAACTAAGCAAATATATGTAGATGTAATTAATACACACGTTACACAATTTATTCTAGTCACTGAATTTGGTTCAGAATTTCAAGATTATTTTAACACTGAATATAAACAACCCTAGCTACGTCAAACATACATCTGTGAGCATTGCAGTTCATGAGCTCCTTACATTGGCTTAGATTGAGCGAATGAATCATGCATAAGTTTTTAGAACACACACAGCATATTAAGTTTCAGCTACTACTTCAAAATATTATCTTTCAGAAGTGCAGCATGAATAAAAAAAGAACCCCATGGGACATGCATATGTGTAAAAACGATAGAAAATGCTTTTATGTATACTCTTGCACTGTTCTAAAATGCTAAGATTTTGCAGAGTTTCTAAAATATGATACAGGTTTTAAAATAGCTCAGATCCCGGAAGAATTTATGCTCTGCCTAAGTATGGGAGTGTTCATTTATTAACTGAGAACAATTTTCAATGAAAGGTTTTAGTTTATTATTTAATTTTTCAGAATCATTGGTGCGTAAAATGTTTTTGGAAATGCAAAGGCTGTAGAATTCTAGTGTGGACACAGATATCAGACACAAGGAATGAGTCACAACATGGATGAAACCTTAAATAAATGCTTTGTAATCTCCCATATAACAGGCCATGATGACTCACTGCTTGTTATTTTAGAATGTGAATGTAATATTGTTCAAGAGCTTGTTCCCCTGAGGCTGATCGTTGCAAGGGATGCTCTGACCTTGCCTCTTGCCCCTCGTCACAAAAGAAGAACTCACCCTCTTCTGCTGCATGAATTTCACAGTATAAGAGGGTTGCCTGTGGCAGATCCCTTGCAACAGAGCTGTGGTTTTCAAACTCATGGAACCCTTTCCACTTCAACTTGTCTGCCACAGCTCTTTCTGCCAAAGTTACATCTGCTAGCAAACCTCTCTACATTGTAGAGAATTCTTGGAAGTAGTCTACCGTGGATGCTCAGTTCACAGATGACGTGGCCAAGTTTGCGTGTGAATTGAGGCCTGTTCTGCTTATGCAGCAGAATTACACCGTACAATCCTAAATGGTAACTGCAGGTAGGGAGAAACCCGCATTTTTAATGCACGCTCATGTAAAAATGCTGTGCAAATAAAAAATTAGCACATTAAGGAGAAACCCTTTGCATGCCATGCTAGCTTTACACTTGCAAGGAATAAAAAAGTTGGGGAACTTTGAAAGATATAATCCTCCATCCATAGGAGAGAGAGGTTTTATTTCCCTTTTTTTGCTTCTCTGTTTTTATTTGAAAATAGATACCTACTTTTGCAAACCCTTTGCTGTCTCAAAAGAGTGCTGTCCTTTCCGTACTCTGAGGTAAAAATGTCCTCCCAAAGCCTCCAGAACCATGATTGTGTTGGTAGAGCTTTAACTTTCTTTATTGTTCCACCCTTAAGGAATATATACATTGTGATGTTTACCCAGCCAAGTTTAAGAAGAGAGGAAAACGGGGGTTTACGTGACCCTTAGAAATGAAACTGGCACATGAGGCTTGTTGAAGTTTAAAAGATAATAGAAGATTTATTCACAAGTGGGATAGATAATTAGATAAGTAGGCAGATATTAAAAGCTGAAGTAAGTCGGAGGTTTTTGCACAGATTACTTCACAGGTGTCAAGCACAAAAAATTTGATATGGTTTATTAGGTTGCTGACTTAGATGAGAGTGGTTGGTATTCTCAGACTTGAACTCTTTAAAGTTTCTTCTTTGTTGGACACCTTAGGGTACTCCCCTGAGTTAAAACCCTCTCCAGATACTGAGTGGTGGTTATACCAAAGCTATAACCCTTTTTCTTTTGGCCGAAGGGGAGACTCCTTTCTACCCACTTCTTTTGCCCACTACAAGTTCCCAGAGCTCTTGCGTCTCAGTAAAATTTAGTGCTGCCTGTCCCATGTCAATATAAGGACTAAAAGTGCTTTATAAATTTAATGTTTTTACTGTAAGGATAACTTCTCCCCTTCTTCTTCACACAGAGGACTTTCTGTCTGACCCTGTCTGACCAGATGCCAGGCTCCAACTCCCCTACTTTTCAGTTAACTTCAGCTGTAAACCCCTCCTTTTGTTAGCACCAACTCAGGCTTTTTTTCAGTGGGATCTCCCCGGATCTGAGATCCGGCACCTCTGAAAAAAGATCACGTGACTGGTGTCCCTGCCCCTGGCACCTAAAGACCCGTGGGCTGTCTCCCCGGGTAGATCTTCTCCCAGGCCGCCTGCTTCCCCGGCCTCTTCCCTGGCCTCTTCTTCCCTCCCTCCCTCCCCTTTTCTTTCCTTCTTTCCTTGGTTCCTTCTTTCTTTCCCTCCCTCCCTTTCTCTGTCCATGTCTTTTCTTCTTCCCTTTCTTTACCTTCCTTCCTGAGGTGGTGCCATCGCCTGGCTGGCTGAGAGCCAGGCCAGGAGGGAGAAGAAAGGAAGAGAAAGCTGCCCTCGTGTTGCTCTTCCCGCTGCTACCACCATGCCAAGCAAGGGGCGAGAGAAGGAAGGAGGCATGCAGCTGGCTAGAAGCGACAATGAAGGAGCAGCTCAGCAGGGCTCTCCCCCCTCAGCCATACCACAGGGAAAGGGCCCCCATCCTGCCCACCAACTTCATGGTGGTTCTGGTGGAGGTGTCCGCCCAGGGGGAGAAGGAGGAGCACGTGGGGGGTGCCACCCCTGGTGGAGCCACCCTTGGCGGAGCCAGGTGACGAGCCGAGCAGCAGGAGCCACAGCAGGCAAGGCAGCAGCTCCTGGCAGCAGCAAGCCAAGAGCGGCCGGATGGAGCAAGGCGGGGGCAAAGGTGAGTCTTGGGACTTCTTCGCTCCCTGCGTGGGACAGGTGAGGCAGCCACCTGGCCCAGCCCTTGTCAGGATTAACACGGCAGGCAGCCACTTCCCTCCCACTCCCACTCCCCATCCTGGTCGTTGGGAGTGAAGGAGCCTCTTGGAAGGCTCCCCTGTGGAGGCCGGTGACGAGCCACAGCACTGCAACTCATGGCCGGCTCTTGTTTGTCCAGCCAGCCGGTCCTACAGGGGAAAGAGGGGTTGTTCTACGAGCCCCCCTCTTGGGGTGGGGGGTTCTTTAGGAGAGAGGATGTAAGAGAACAAATGGTCACAAATTAGACATTAAAACTGAAAACATTAAGAAACCTGGAATTTAAAAAGGATGAAATGTTTCAGCAGAGATCAGTTCATGAGCTGGGGTCAATCTCTCTAAGTGTGGAGCTTCATTGGTCAAGTGGAGTCTGTGTTCAGCCAATGGGGGAATGGGAAGGAGATGCTTACAAGGGATCTTTGCTTCCCAGCCCCTTTTTCTTTGCATTCTGCTGACTCTTCCATGCAGTCTTTTGCATAGCATGACTTAAATAACAACAACAACAACATTTGATTTATCTACCGCCCTTCAGGACAACTTAATGCCCATTTAGAGCCGTTTACAAAGTATGTTATTATTATCCCCACAACAAACACCTGTGAGGTGGGTGGGGCTGAGAGAGCTCCAGAGAGGTGTGACTAGCCCAAGGTCACCCAGCTGGGCTGGCTTCAAGTGGAGGAGTGGGGAATCAAACCCGGATCTCCAGATTTAGAGTCCCACGCTGATAACCACTACACCAAACTACACCATTGACCAAAATGCTCAAGAGACTAACAGTATGTCATGTTAAATTGCTTCTGTTTTGTTTTGGCTGTGTATCAGCTTTCTGCTTTTTTCAAATTTATGCAGTCTATATACCCTATTGTATTATTGAATGTCCCAGCCGTAGATCATATTGACTTACACTGTAATCTGCCTTGAGTCTCAGTGAGAAAAGGAGACCATAAATAACATAAATAAGTAAATAAATTGGACATTACCTACTCCCTCAACCTAGGAAAATAGAAGAATCTGGATTTTAGACTGTTTAATGCCCCTGCTTTCTGTCAGATTTAGGTGGAAATTCATAAACTCTTGATGGGTGGCTATATCCTTTATGGTATCCGGACAAGCCAATCTAAGCCATGAGATATTGTTGCTCTAGGGTTTCCTATTAAGCTGAAGTAACATAATGGCTACGGGCTGTGATCCAGGAGGTCCCTGGTTCAAATCTCACTTCTGCCAGGAGCTCACAAGATAGCCTTAGGTACTCTCTACCATTCATCTACAATATGAGAACAACACTGGCCTACCTTACAGGGCCATTGTATGGGTTACTGGTAATATCTGCAATGCTCTCTGAACAATGCAATTGCTATAGAAATGCAAAGCATTATTATTTTACTTAGAAAAAGTGCAATAATGCAAAGCACCATAGCTTTGTCTTTATTTATTCCCTTATTGGACTTCTGTCCCACCCCATCCGAAAGGCAGGTAGCTTGCAATACTTTAATTATCACTCTCATTTATGTACCAGCAAAACTGCAGCACTGGAAAAGCAATCATAAGCAAAACCTACTTAGCTTCTGAGATCTAAGATAAGGCTAGCCTGGCTATACTGCCCCAGTTAACTCTTATGCTAAAATAACTGTGAATAGATCTTTCATCCACACATTTCTATAATCATTTTTAAAGTCCCTAATACCCTCTAGCAGTTGCCACTTCATGTGGCAGTGAACTTCATATATTACAGATGTACTCTTTAATATCCAGAGGATTTTGCCATGTTAGTCTGTAGTTGCGAAATAGTAGAGTCCAGTAGCACCTTTAAGACTAACCAACTGTATTGAGGCATAAGCTTTTGAGAACCACATGCATAAGTGAGTGTCATCAAAATATTGATGGCACCCAATGCCAATGTCTCAGACAATCTAATTCAAAAGTCTTTTAATCAAATGGATTCTAGTTTTGGAAAAGGCGTAACCAAACTTGCAATTTGCTGCTCACAAAGTAGGTTTCTGGCTCACAACACTACAATGCTTAGAGGGAACATTGCTGCCAGGTAAGGGGTGGGGAGACAAGCGGGCCCAAATCGAGGGAGCGCTCTGGGGGGTGGCTGCGCCCTGAGCAATGACGTTGCTTCTGGGAAGTGAGGTCACTTCCGGGAAGCAATGTCACTTCTGGAAGTGATGTCACTTCCCAGAAGTGACGTCATTGTGGGTTTCCAGTGGTAATAGAAAGATCCACCACCTCTTTTCCCAGAAAAAAGGCCCTGACACCAACTGTCAGCTCATCATTATAACAGCAACTGCCATTCTCTCTCTCTGTCTAGTCACAGAAAGAGGAAGGGGCCTATCAATCAACCTCCCTTCCTGCTGCTGTTTCAAGCCTTTACGTGCATCTTGCTGAATGCAGCACTTGCAATCCTGTCATTTTTATATCAATTCCGTCACACCTATACCCACAATATCTCCTTCTTGAGGATCCCAGGAAAAGGAAGAATAGCTCACACGCCAGTGCAGTATTGTATCCCTGTGTCTGATTTGTGCAAGGTAAGCATTTCATGGCCTTTCTTCTACCAGCCTGAAATTTGGCACAGAGAGAACTAGCTAGAGATGGGTACAATTCATGAGAATTTCTTCCTTGGTGGATAGAAAACAAAAAAATGAAAATGAGCTGAATAAAATTTCAGTACAGATCTGTAGTTGCTACCTACTCTCCACTTCCAAGAGATGAGAAGTTCAAGCTGCAGCATTGCAGGATTTAAAGAGCTATCCTAACCAGGTCTAATAGGTAAGTAAGTAAGTAAGTAAGTAAGTAAGTAAGTAAGTAAGTAAGTAAGTAAGTAAGTAAGTAAGTAAGTAAGTAAGTAAGTAAGAGGGATTATTTCCAGGAAATTCTCGTTAGGATTGCAGCTTTAGTTCTGTTGGAGGACAAAGTGCTGTGCCTCCTTAGAGGTTTGTACTATGTGCCCTATTTACAGAGAGAACATGGAAGCGAGACTACTAAAAGGGCAGCTGATCACCAGAGAGCAAATGTTGTAGGTCCAGTTTCCAAAGTTGAACATCTCAGTTGCACTCAGAGTGTTTGGAAGCTACAGCTGGTACAGAATGCTGATGGGGTGGGTCATAGGGACCCTGTCATTCTAGCTTGGTTCCACATATACTGCCACCCAATCAGCTTTTGGGCCCAATTCAAAGAGCTGGTATTGACCTTCAAAGCCCTGTACTGTTTGGTACCAATATACCAAGAAGCATGGCCACCTCTGGTACAGGTGGTGGGCCTCACCCTAGGGGCAGTCATGTGGGGAGTGGGGCAGGGAAGATGTTAGGCGGGGAAGACTTAAGGCAGGCTTGAGACCCCAGCTGGGGTGGAAAAGCAGGGAAGACTGTACCTGAAGCTGAAGGGCAGCCTCCCAGGATGAGGAAGGGCTTTGAAAGGGGCTGCACCACAGCGCCCGACCTGTCATTTCTGAGGGCTTGGGGGAGCTCCAGAGAGAGTGTACTCTGTAGCAGCAGCTGGCCGAGGACAGGGTCAAGGAAGGGAGATGGAGGCTGGGACCACAACACCACCACAGCAGATGAGCCAGCAGCAGGTCCAGCAGCAACATGAGTTCACAAGAGATTGTTAAAGGAGAGGGATTATATGAGTCCAAAAAAATATCTCACCCAAAGATAAGAAGGTCACAGGCAAGAAGACCCTTCCAAAAAGAAACTCCCAAACAATTCAGCTTGTTATATTCATAGGGTTCCAGAACCATTACAATAGACTCACATTTTTGGCTAACTTATTTACTTATAACTTCAAATACCAGACAAAGTTATCCATATTTGAAACATCTTCTCAAAATATATAAAAATAGTTTGTTCATACTTGCTACCTCTTATCTTAACCAAGGCTATGAGAAATTAGTGATTACAAGTTTCTTATACTTATGAATATCTTTTGTCCTTTATCCAGTACATTTCTCCTTGAGTCATATCATCAGCTTCTCAGACACTCTCTGCACCTGTGGCTTAGAGTCAAACCACACGATACGAATTACACAAGACTGAGCGAGTGTCAGGAGTCCTGTCTTACCCCAAATGCCCGTGTCCAGCATTCTATCGATGAGCACGTGTCCTGGTCCAGGCATGCATTCAAAATTTTCTGCTCCAGTGTAGCCGCGATGGTGCATGTACGCGGTCATGATCAGTAAGTCAGCAATGCAGAGCGTCCTTATTTCCTATATCTTCCGCTTCCTATCTGTGCAAAGTAGAGATGCATGATGGGATATCTTGGAGGTACGCAGAGAAAACCCGTGCCACCGTGAACACGGGTTCGATGGAGGTCCTGCAGTCCTGGTCCATGTAGTTGAAAACAATGTTGGAACATGTGTAAGTTTGTTTTTGTGTCATTCGCATATAATTCATATTGTGTGGTCCGGCTCTTAGTACACTATATATAGTGATAAGAGTTAGATGGCTCTTCTAATCTACATGAGGCCATACAACTGTGTTACTCCATTGTTTCACGTTCCTCTCCAATGTTGTTCTGTTCTAGGCCTCTAGACTCCCTTTGTGACATGTCTAGTTATGGGGCTGGGCTAGCCCTGTTTCTGTGTGCAAAGGCACTGTCTATGACTTTCTTGGTCATATCCAGCAACTGCTCTCCTATAGTTCTAGCTGTATCCATGACAATTCTCACTGACCCCCCCCCTTTTCCTGTTTGTGTATTTAAATTGTTTGTGTGTTTGATTATTGTTTTATAATGCATATTTTTAGAAATTTGTTTTAATGGTTTTGACTGTTTGTAGACTTGGAGACCCTAGGTGGAAAGGTATTATAAAATAATTTTAAATAAATAAATCCTCAGGAAGTTCCAAACTTTCTTTGCCTCAATCCAATTTCAAGTCAAAGCTGAGTGTTTCTCAATATGTCACTGCAGAGTACATTTCAGATCCCATTTTTACAGGGGAATTTCTATCCAAGAAACAGTTCGTAGGCATTAAGAAATATTAAAGTTCTTCTGATCAAGACAGCCCAAGTCATAATACAGTGTAGAGACGTGGACATTTTGGTACTATATTGATTCCCATGTGTGTCCTTGGCAGTCTATACCATGAAAGATTATCAGCTCAACATCAGTGCACGCCATGCAGTTTTCACAAATAACTTTCTGCTCAGTTGAAGCCAGGTCAGAGTGAGGTCTCTCCCTTATTTAAGCAGTGCTTCCCAGTGATAACCGCTGAACTGATAATGCTAGAAACTACTACAGAGCTTACCTACAGTGTAATCCTGAAGAGGGTTACATCCTACTAAACCCACGGAAATGAATGGGTTTAGAAGGTTGTAACTGTTAGGATTGCAGTGTAAATGCCCAGTAATGCATGAATAACAAGGAAGACACTGTAAAGCTACTAAATACATGATGTTCGTAATACAATAGTTACTTTGCATATTAACTTACAGGCAAATATTTATGTCTGTGGTTGCTAGGCTTTAAAATAATTCAAAGGAATCAATAATTTGTTAGAATGGTTTAAATTTTCAATATTTTTATATGTCATACAAGTTTTAAGGTAACTATAACACCTTGGGGGAATATAATAGGTTAAAACGTTGAGGTCTTTCATGCCGATTTCATCTTGCATTGGCTTTTAGTCTGATGAAATCAGACTTGAAATTGCTTATGCATATTAATTTTGGAATAGTTGAAAACAGAAATCCCACCACATTGCTGTAAGTAATAATTTAAAAAGCACCCTAGGCTATTGTTTATTCTATAAAATATTTAGGCAAATGCCCACCCACATACTGAGCCTGGTTATGTATGGGATTGAATTCCTAAATTGTTTATGTAAAATGAAGACTATAGCCCTGCTAACTAAGCAAGTGAATAGCTAAAACACACACCATTTTTATGTTCTATTTTTCAATACAAATCCACTAGGGAAAAAACCCAAATCTACCTTTCCTTGGCAGCAAACAATTATACAGGTGTCCACTGCAGTCAGGAGGACTGCCAACTAATTAAAGATTTTTGGTTGATTAACTGTCTTTCTTCTATCAGTTTAATGGATTGATTTGCCAGTTTAAGCAAATGTTAAATAATCTCAAAACAGATGATGTTTTAAGGATAATGGGTTAGATCCAAAGTCATGTTCATGCAGCAGGTTGGAAATGATTGTTCATCAGCTTCCCTCACCTCTTCCAATAATCTCCTATGCCCCACTAAAATGCTATTGCCTGGTGTCAAACTGGGGAGCGGGGAGGAGCTTCCTTTAGAGGGAGGGATAAAAAGGGCTCAGAGGCACCCGGCCGAGGAGGAAATCTCAGGTGGCTAGCCCTGCTGTAAGCCACCTGGAGGGGAGGAGCTGAATACAGCAGCGAGGCAACCCTGTCGGGGCTTCCCCCCTTCTGAGGCCACCCAGAGGGAGCCAGAGCCCTGACCAGCTGACGGGCTGCAGGTGCAGCCCTGCAGGACCGCTCTTCCCCCAGGACCCACTAGCCAACCTCTCCCGCCATCAGGCCACAGCGGACCCATGCAGACCTGGCCCGGGGAGCAGGCCACTTCACATAGTAACAGCTTTATTGAGAACTGAAAGCAGACAGACGAAAACAGAGGCTCAACAGGAGCCAATATATACAAATAAACCCCACGCCCCTTTCAAGCAATAACCAATAGGAACACACACAACTAGAATCCTCAATTTGCATTAACTATATACAAGGTAACTGATTTGCAGACCCGTGATTGGTCTTTATTTCATCAGCTTCCCTCACCTCTTCCAATAATCTCCTATGCCCCACTAAAATGCTATTGCCTGGTGTCAAAGGCCTCTCCAGAACAGATGCCATGTATTAAGTACTGTGATTTCAGCTCAAAGGAATAGAGATTTCAGCTCATAGTGTGTCCACGGACCAGCATGCCCACCGGCCCGGATTCCCCCACCGTGCCCCATGACCTGCCCACAGCGCCCCGAGATGAAGGCCACGATGCTCCCGCTCACCTGGTGGGGGCAGCCCCCACAACCCCAGGAGCCTGGATGCCCATCACTTGGGACCCGGCAGCAGAGGTGACAATGCTGGCAGCCAAACACCTGCAGCCACCGGGGGAGAAGACCCATGACAGTGGCCAGGCCGCAAGGGAAGGAGACAGCACGGAAGAAAGGCCACGAGTGCTCCAGCCCCGGCACCAGCGGGCCTGACATGGAGGAAGGCTGCCGGGGCAGGAGCAAGGCCCTCGGGATGGCCGCGGCTCACCAGAACGGGGAGGAAGGGCAGGGCCTGGGAGGCAGATGCCAAGGGGGGCTCTCTGGGGGTGGGACCCACGGCTAACACGTTGGGGATAGGCCCCCCGGGTCTGCCCCTCAAGCAGGCACCAGCAGACACCTGTAGACGGAACATGGGCAGGGAACAGGCAGGGAGGTGGGGGAAGGAGACCTCTCAAACGCCCACACCTGGGTGCAAGTGGGGCCGGGTGTAGGTGCCATCTCTGGCGCAGGTGATTGGGCTAGCTATGGGGCAGGGAACTGGGGAGCGGGGAGGAGCTTCCTTTAGAGGGAGGGATAAAAAGGGCTCAGAGGCACCCGGCCGAGGAGGAAATCTCAGGTGGCTAGCCCTGCTGTAAGCCACCTGGAGGGGAGGAGCTGAATACAGCAGCGAGGCAACCCTGTCGGGGCTTCCCCCCTTCTGAGGCCACCCAGAGGGAGCCAGAGCCCTGACCAGCTGACGGGCTGCAGGTGCAGCCCTGCAGGACCGCTCTTCCCCCAGGACCCACTAGCCAACCTCTCCCGCCATCAGGCCACAGCGGACCCATGCAGACCTGGCCCGGGGAGCAGGCCACTTCACATAGTAACAGCTTTATTGAGAACTGAAAGCAGACAGACGAAAACAGAGGCTCAACAGGAGCCAATATATACAAATAAACCCCACGCCCCTTTCAAGCAATAACCAATAGGAACACACACAACTAGAATCCTCAATTTGCATTAACTATATACAAGGTAACTGATTTGCAGACCCGTGATTGGTCTTTATTTCTGCGGACCAATTGGCTGCTGCCAACAAGTAACAACCAATGAACATCAAGGCATTAGGAGCCTAGCTCAGCCCAAACTCAACCCAGTACATAACACCCCTCCCTCCTAAGCTTGGGACACCCCATGCCAAATGAAATCACCAAGATAGGTTGGGGGATGGTGAACCCTCTGGGACCTGCATGGCCCTTCTGCACCAGAGGACCCCGTGCCTGAAGGCTCAGTGTCCATTACTGGCTCTGCTTTGGTGGTAGAGGAGTCTCTTGTGGGAGCTTCTGTGCCATTGTCTTCGGGTGTCCAGTTTCCACAGTCCCCAGCCACCACGGCTGGTTCAGTCCCTGTCTGTGGAGTGAGGGAAAAGGTCCCTGTCCTGTCCCTGTTCCCGCGGCAGTCAGCACTGCCGAAGCTGGTCAACGTGCCGTCAGTAGACCTTGCCGGTGGTGTCAGCCACCTCATATGAGACTGGTCACAGACGCCAGAAACCACACAGGCCCGTCCCCATAGTTTTTTGCATAGATGAGGTCGCCCGACTGGAACCTCCTGGGCGACCCCGCTACTTCCGGCTCCCACTAGCTATTCAGAGCAAAGTCTGGGTGGAGCCAATCCAGCAAGTTGGTTAATTACAGCCCCATTAACAGTTCTGTGGGGCTCCAGCCCATTGTGGCATGCAGAGTGACATGCTGCCTAAGTAGGAGTTCTGTCAACTGCAGGTTCAGGTCCCCATGACCAAGCCTGCACAGTGAGTCCTTCGCTGTCCTCACCATGCATTCTGCCTGCCCGTTGGTTGATGGGTGGAAGGCGCTGACGTCACATGCCAGATAGCACTGTTGTCCAGGAACCTCTGGAACTCTTACAATGTGAACTGGGCACCGTTGTCCAACACAATGGTGTCGAGTATTCCGTGGGTTGCAAACAATCGCCATTGTGAGCGGATGATGATCGTAGATGTTATGGCTGACTTCCAGCCATTTGGAGAATGAATCCATGACTATCAGGAATATGTGCCCTTGAAAAGGCTCAGCAAAGTCTATATGATGCCACGACCACAGAGTTTGTGTTGTCTCTCAGGATTGTACAGGGGCCTGTGGCATGTCAGGGCAAGATTCCTAGCAAGGCTGACAGGTCCAGACCCATCTTTCCACTGCTAAGTCTATCCTGGGCCACCACACATAGCTGTGGGCCAAGGCCTTCATTTTCATGATCCCTGGGTGTCCAACATGAAGTGCCTCAAGCACCCGCTGATTCAGCCTGGGTGGAACAACAACTCTGCTCCCCCAGAGAAGGCATCCCTTGTGCACCAACAGTTCATGTTGGCCAGAGCTATATGGCTGGAACTCGGAGTCCATCCTGCCAGCAGACCACCCCCTCCACACCCAGTTGAGGACCCTGGAGATTGTGGGGTCCTTGGCGGAATGGGTAGTGATGTCCGATGCCAGAAGGGGTGGCTGAAGCAAGTCCTCCAGGTGCATGACCCCATACGCAGGAGAGGGGTCGACGGCAGGGCCCGGTAGTGGCAGGTGGCTGAGGGCATCAGCATACCCAATTGCTTTGCCCAGCCTGTAGAAAAACTGGTAGCTGTAGGCTGACAGAAACACCAACCAGCACAGCATCCGGGGGGACGTGACTTGCTGGGTCTGCTGGTCTAAAGCAAAGAGGCCTAGAAGAGACTTGTGGTCAGTTGCAATTTTGAAGGGACACCTGTAAACATAGTTGTGGATTTTTTTAACTCCCGTGACCAGGGCAAGGGCCTCTTTGTCTATTTGCACGTAGTTCCTTTCTGCTTGCAACAATGTCCTTGAAAAGTATGTGATGGGGCCTCCTGCCCCTCTGGCATCTGGTGGTTCAGGACCACGCCAACTCCATAATGTGAGGCATCACAGGCAAGGATAAGTGGTTTGCGTTCATCAAAGTGTGTCAATATTGTGTGGGACAACAGGAGCTCCTTAACAGGGGCAAACGTGAGGGCGTGCTTCCAGCTCCAGGTCCAAGGAGCGTTCTTCTCCAGCAATTAATGTAGGGGTTCTGCTAGCAATGCCTTGTGTGGCAGAAATGCATGATAAAAGTTCAGGAGCCCTAAGAACGCTTGTAGCTCCTTCTTTGAGTGAGGTGGCAGTGCACTGGTGATAGCTCGCACCTTGCTGTCCATCAGGTTGAAGCTGTTGGCCAGCGTCCAACGCCAGAAGGGGCGGCTGAGGCAAGTCCTCCAGGTACATGACCCCGTGTGCAGGAGAGGGGGCGGCGGCAGGGCCTGGTAGCAGCAGGAACCCCAGGAACTCCACTCGCAGAACACCAAACTGGCACTTCTCTTTCTTTACTTTCAGCCCAGTGTCCTGGAGACAGCAGAGGACTTCTCGAAGGCGAGTTCGGTGGAGGATGTCCCCGTGAACAGGACATAATCGAAGTAAGGGAGGACTCCTGGGATTCCCCTTAGCTGTCCCTCCATAAGTCCTTGGAAAATGCCGGGGGCCACGCTGACCCCAAACTGTAGCCGCTTAACCTTGAACGCTCTGCGGTGGGTCACAATGGTCTGTGCTTCCATGGTCGCATTGTCCACAGAGAGCTTCTGGTAGGCTTGCGCCAGGTGAAGGTCTTCCCTCCTGCTAGAGACGCCAGGAGGTGGCTGATTACCGGCACTGGATATGCATGCTATTGTAGAGCTTTATTTATTGTGCACTTGTAGTCTGTGCAAATATGAACTGCCCCGTTGGCCTTGATGGGCGTGATGATCAGTGTCTCCCAATGGCCATGCGATACTGGGCGATCAGGCGCTCTACCTCCTCATCAATGCGTGGTTTGAGTGTGAAGGGAACTCGACGCACCTTCAGACGGATTGGCAGCACGGTTGGATCGAGGTCGGAGGAGACGGGCGGGTCTGTATAGCACCCTAACAAGCCATCGAACATGGCGGGAAACTCTGCACATACTGCTTCTATGTCAGATTGGTTAACTTGTTGGACTCTGGTGATATGGGTGCCCAACGCCTCAAACCAATCGAATCCCAGTAAACTAGTGAGGCACCAGATGGAGGGGGCTATGAAAGTCTTTGTAGCTGACTGCGACTCGGCAAACACCCGCCACTGGAACCCGACAACCCTGGAAATCCATCAGGATTAGATCACATAGCTCAAGCTGTCGGTTCTTCCCTCGGGGGCACACTTGTTTGAAGGTGTCCATGGAGATGATAGACAGCACTGACCCGGAGTCAACTTCCATCTTACACGGCATCCCTTCAATGTGCACCGTGATGCGGATCTTCTCTTTGGTGCCCATTTTGGTGTTCAAGACGATGGTTCTGCCGGAACTCTTGGTCATGGAGTGCCATTCTTCAGGCCGGGGGAAACCCTTCACTGCCGGCCATTGCGGGGATGGAGCGAGGTGTGGAGACTGCGGTGGGGAGCCTCCCTTCTTAGTAGTTCTGCAGGCCTGTGAGATGTGATCCTTCTTTCTGCACGGCCAGCATTTAGCGTCGCGGAATCTGCAAGTTCTTCTCTCGTGGTTTCCTCCACAGCTGGCGCATGGGGATCCACTATATGGACGCTGTTCGGAACACTTGGCCCACGCTGTTTGAGTTCAGTGGGGGGGGGGGTTAACCCCAATGTATTTTTTTTTAGATTAAAACTTTTTACACAAACCTTGGTTTTTCCCTCAAGTTTGTAATAAGATATATCTTTTGGGTTCATGGCTCTAGTCTCCAGATTTAAGTATCCACTGATGGGACAATGTTGAAAATTAGATATATTGATGATAGTGTAATAAATTTTTGAGCTCACAGGGCTGCTGCTTGTTGAGTTATATGACACAAAACAAGGACAAAGCTTAGGAACACACACAACTAGGATCCTCAATTTGCATTAACTATATGCTAAGTAACTGACTTGCACCCCTGTGATTGGTCTTTATTTCTGTGGACTGAATGGCTGCTGCCAACAAGTAAAAACCAATGAACATCAAGGCATTTGGAGCCTAGCTCAGCCCGAACTCAACCCAGTACATAACACCATGTATCATGGGGGCTGCAGTGACGAGACAACTCATCTGAAATCATCCTGAATGTAATCCCCATTAGCACAACTTTATCCTATTTGCATAATAAAAGTAGCATTGTCTCTTGACAAAATGTAAGAGAACTGTTTAGAACAAAAACAACATTGCACTTTAATAAAATACTGAGTACTTTCCCAGAGGAAACTGTGCGAGTCTAACAACATCAATGAGTTAACCAATTAATTACAACTACTAATCAAGCACGACATTTGAACTCAAGTTGTGGAACTACAAAAACATTTCCAGTTTTAAAGTATGTATGCATGAGGTACTGTAGGAGAGCACTCTTAAGTAGGTATATTCGGAAGTTTCATACAACCTCAGTTCACTCCCATGAAAGTGACCTTATGGTTGCAGCCCACATATGATTTCCTAGTCCAGCTAATATTCATTGACTGTACAGAGTTGCAGTGTTATAGGTCCATTCAAGTCAATAGGTTTAGAAGGAAGTACTTACTGTGCTTAAGACTACACTGTAACTTGTGACTTCCGGTTCGGGTTAATGAAGAGACCGACGTGATTCGGAGCTCTGGATCATCTGAGGTGTTGTTTTTTGGGCTGGTGGGGCTTCCAGATCGCCCACAGCCCCCGGGTTTTAGTCAGAAATCCGGCAAGAACGCTTTTAGCCCTGAGAGTGAAGGGTCTCGGCGGGTGGGAGGCTCTGAATTAAGGGCTTCTCCCCCAAGCCTTGAGATCCTCCTCGAAGAAGGGTGGCCAAAATCTCTGCAGCAGCTTTGGGAGTCATTAAATTGACATAGGCTCTTTGTTCCCCGAGCCTAGGGAATGGATTTGAACATATTTGGACATTTGAAGCAGTGAGTATATCCCAAGAAGTCTGTATTAAGTTAAGATTACTATCTCCCCCAACGGACCATTTTACTGAGTAAAGACTTAAATTTTAAAAGAACTAAAGACTGAGTTACCAAGCTGAAAAAGTATATTAAAAGACTGAGCAATTTAATTGGAGTTTTGAGAACAAGAAAAAGCTAAAAAGAGCTAAGAAGAATATTGTTTTGCATACCTGTGGTTGGGGAGATAGCGACGCAGTGGGCGGATCGTGGGTACTGGAAGGTGTGCCGTGAGACAGGAAGTGGAGAACAATAGACGGAGAGGAGATAGAGAGAAAAAGCAGCGAGGGAGGTCAGAAAGAGCAGGAGGACCCGGAAGAAAAACAAAGCTGGAAGAGGAAGTGAAGTACGCACCATTGAAAGTAAGGGAAAGGAAACGGAAGTAAAGGATTCACCATTGAAAGTAAGGGAAGATTATTGGTGTGACTGTATTACCATAGAGAAAGATCGCCCGACATTTTGAACCATAGAAAAACATCGCCCGACATTTTAAGGGTAAGGGAAGCCTCAATTGCCATTTTAACTGAGGGCAAACGTCAAAAACTTTTGATATATAAAAATAGAGATTTGAATTAAAAAGAAGACGGAGCTAAGAAAGAGAGCTGATTCGTGGGGACCTAAGGCAAGTCCGATGGCCTCCAAAAACGAAAAGGACTGGCAGGCTGGTATTGAAAATTTGGATAAGAAAATAACAGATGGAAATAAAGATTCGGGAGATGATACAAAAACTACAGCAAAATCTAATGACGGAAGTGAAAGAAGCAATCAAATCGGAAATTATGGAAGTTAAAAAGGAGATGGAGGCAATAAAAACAGATTTACAGAATACTCAACAAAAGGTGCAAGAAACGCAGCAGTTGGTGCAGGATGGGGAGAAAAGAACAGAGGCTATACAGAATGAGACCATAGGTATGGGCGAAAGAATAGTGATGATGGAATGCAAAGCAATGGACAGACAGATTCGCATGAGGTCAGTTCCGGAAAAAATGGATGGATCTGCAACAAATAGAGAAAGATATGATTAGATGGAATAAAATGAACTTGTCATGGTTAGGTCGTATTGCAGTAATTAAGATGAATGTTCTTCCAAGAATGATGTTTCTACTACAGACAATACCTATTGTTAAAGACAGTAAACAATTTGAGAAGTGGCAGAGAACGATGTTAAACTTTGTTTGGGCTGGAAAGAAACCCAGAGTTAAAATGAAAGTACTCTATGATGCGAAAGATAGAGGAAGATTACAATTACCAAATTTTAAATTATACCATGAAGCGATATGTCTGGACTGGCTAAAGGAATGGATGACATTGAAGAATTTGAAGTTGTTAGCATTGGAAGGATATAATAAATTATTTGGATGGCATGCATATCTATGGTATGACAAAGTAAAAGCAGACTCTATGTTTCTACATCATTATGTCAGAAGAAGTTTGTTTGCTGTATGGACTAAATACAAGAAATATATAGAAGAGACTATACCAATGTGGATCATCCCTGCGGAAGTAGTAAATCCAAGAAAAGAATATGCAGGGGAAGACTGGTTGACTTATAAAGAAATTCTTGAGATACAGCAGAATAACTATATGCTTAAAGGTAATGAAGAATTGCCATTCCAATATGGATGGTTTCAATACATGCAGATAAAAGACCTATATGAGAAAGACAAAAGAAAAAATGGTTTTAGATTACAAAACTCTGAGATTGAGGAGTGTTTGCTTCAGGGGGGGAAGAAAATAATTTCTAAAATATATAAGATATTATTGAAATGGTTTACAGAGGAGGAAGTTGTTAACGTTCAGATGGTCAAATGGGCAATAAATTGTAATAAGGAAATTTCAATGGAAGCTTGGGAAAAGGTTTGGAAAAATGTAGTTAAGATTTCAGCATGTATCACTGTGCGTGAAAATGTATATAAAATGTTGTATAGATGGTATTTAACACCGAAGAAGTTGGCCAATGGTAATAGCCAGATGTCTGATAAGTGTTGGAAATGTAAACAGCATGAAGGTTCATTCTATCATATGTGGTGGACTTGTGATAAGGCTAAGCAGTTCTGGGGGGATATAGTTAAAGTTATGTCAGATATTTTACAAAGGAATATAAATAAAAACCCGGAATTGCTGTTATTATGTATGAACCTAGAAGATTTTGATAAAACGGACAGAGTTATGGTGTTTTATATGATTACGGCGGCCAGAATGTGTTATGCACAGATGTGGAAGACTCAGGAGACACCATCTATGAAAGATTGGATTTTGAAAGATTTGAACATGGCAGAAATGGACAAATTAACAAGGAAATTGAAAGAACAAGAAGAATTGGACTATACATCAAGCTGGGAAAAATTTAAGAAATATGTGGGGAAAAAGTGGGACATGAAGGGGAAATTGTGGTCTTTGGAGAAGTAGGGGAGATAGAAACTTACTTAAGCTTAAAAAGGGGTATATTTTACTATATGTTATGGGATTAGTATAGTATATTTACAGGGGATATGTATGTAATTTTGTTTTACTTAGTTAGCATATGTACTTATTATTACTTATGTAATCTTTATATTTTTAACTAAGATAAGTAATATAGTTAGAGTAGATAGTAAGTATAATATAGATATATGTTACATTAGTATTATAGATTTTATGAATTTATATGATATACTTTTTAGATTAAGTTGGGTATGGAAAACTGTGGGGAGTCACCAGAAAAGGGAGGGGGGGAAGGATGGGGAAAATGCAATGGGGTGAATAATGATAATGATTTTTATGTTTATGTTTGTAAACCCATCCAATAAAAATTCTTTAAACCAAGACTACACTGTAACTTGTTTCACTGGTCTCAATAGAACCAACTAATTTTAGCCGGATCAGAGTCTATGCAGTTTTGCAGTGACTCTAGCCAAATGTAGAGGAAAACAAAAGCCAAGAACAGGAGTGCATCAGAGCCAAGCTACAAGTGACGCCAGACACAGGCTGGACACTTGTCAGCTTCCCTCAAGTTTTGATGGGAAATGTAGGCATCCTGTTCTTGCAGATGTAATGGAGAGCCAAGCTGTAAAACCAGGATGCCTACATTTCCCATCAAAACTTGAGGGAAGCTGACAAGTATCCAACCTGTGTAAGGCATCACTTGTAGCTTGGCTCTAAGATGTTACAGGGGGAAGGCATTATGGCATACTTTTAAAGGTATTAAAAACATACTTAGATTTTTTTCTTGCAACTTAAATGCTTTTCTAATAAACCTCCAATATATGCTGACTCATTTGTTGAAGGTATAATAGTTGACAAGGTGAGACTTTAGGAGGAGCAGGCTGTGTGTAAGAAAGAAATGTAAAGAAAAGGTCACATGTGTCTTATATCTGCGTTTCACTTCCTGTGTGACCCTATGCTAGTCATTAGATCTCACTCTAGTATGGTTGCCAGCTATTTAAATAGAGATGCTCATAAACCAAATACAAGCAGAGTAATTAAGTAGATGAAAACTATTATCAGACTTATAATTAATACCAGGGCTGTTGTAATGATGAGTAACTAAGAGTTCAAGAAAAAAGGCACTGACTAGAGTATTCTTTTTTATCTAATTGCTAAACTGAGGGCTGACATAGTAAAAGTATAAATGAAATGGGATAAATGAATTAATGTTTTGCTAGAAGCTGTAAGAACTTCGCTTGGACATACAGGGATGCAACATAGTTCTCATCCTTTTTATACTCACATAACTACACATTTGTTTGTTTGTTTGCCACCTTTCCACCCACAACAGGGACCCCAAGGTAGTGAGCAACAGATATTAAAACATTTAAAACACTTAAATAACAGTTTAAATGTATATATATAAATTTAATAAAAACATATTGACAGATGAACAACACGCTTACCAGGGTGGAGGGCCAATGAGGGCTTACTGGGGTTTGCCAAACATACACAAAAAGGTCTTCACCCACTTCTGGAAGACAATGACAGAGGGAGACAGGCGAATCTCCCTGGAGAGGGAGTTTCTTTCTTGGATTGCCACCTGTTCTAGCCTCAGATGGCAGGGACACCTGAAACAGGGCCTCTGAAGATTACTGAAGTGAATGGAGATTCGGTTTCGTTTTCACAGCCATGTCGGACGCTCCTCTCGGCAGGTCCGAGAGGAAGTGGCCGAGCCGCCTGGCCGGGCGGCTGATCTGCAAAGGTTAGCCCCCAGACTCTCAGGCAGGGAGTCTGAGTCCGGGACGCGGCGGGAAGAGCCCTCTGACAGATCGAGGTAAATCGCCCGTTTGTCCCTATGGAGGCCGGCAGACGAGCGCGGCACCCAGTGTGCTGCTGGGCTATGGAAAACGGCAAGGAGCAGGATTAGGCGAAAGCCTGCAAGTAAGCGAATCCCTTCTGTTACTACAAGCGCATGTGAGGAGTGGTGGAGTCTGAAGGTTAGAAGACTCGGATTTTTCCCCCCTCATAGAGTCTCGGAAGATTGGCGGTTTCCCCCCCCCCTAAAATGGCAGCGAAAAAGCAGAGTCCTTCTCTTGGCAAGTCAGTTACGGCGGCCTTGCAGAGGGGCGAGATGCTTGAGGAACTGGTTAAAAGAGCGGTTATGGAAGCCATAAAACCCTTTGTTGACAAGCTGAATGAAACAGATCAAAGGGTGGGCTTAATTGAAAGCGATGTGAAAGCCATTAAAGAAGCAGCGGGGGGACAGAGAAGTCTGCCCGGGAAAGTGCGTCACTTACGAGAGCAGCGAACAGGGAATTAAAGTTGGTGGAAAACCAGCTGATCGGACTGCAAGTGGAGCGAACACAAACCATTTTGCGTCTCCAGAATGTTAAAGAGGAGGAAAAAGAGGATTTATGGGATCTCGCCTCGGAACTTTTAGCGACACCCGCGAGGGCAACTAAAGAAGAAGTGAAAAGCGCCATTTTGGGAGTCCGTCGGGCATCTTCAAAATATGCAACGAAGCGGCAGCTGCCTCGCGAGATTGTTATCGAGTTTTCATCTAGGAGGGTCCGGGACAGTATCCTATATAATTCATACAATGAGGAATTGGACTTTCTGGGAAATAAAGTCAAGATATTGAAGGATGTTCCATTTTTAGTGCGGAAGAAAAGATTTAAGTACAAGATGTTGGCAGCTCTTTTGAGGGAACGGGATATAAAGTACAAATGGCTACTCCCGGAAGGAATCGGGTTTAGTTATAAAGATAAAGCTTAGAAGATTAATTCGGAAGATCAGCTAAGGGATTTTGTGGATAAAAATTCAGAATTTGGACCAGACACCAAGCAAAAAGAAGAGGATCCGAAGCCTGAAGGGAGGGGGAGGCAATGAGCGCTCCGGCGGTAGCTGCGCAGAGGGAATTGCGCCCGAGGCCCAGGGGAGGGAAAAAGATTTAATTTGAACTGTAATTTGTAATTTGTATGATCAACCACTCCGTCACTATTTTATTAAGCTATTTTTTACTATGGCAGTATGAAGGGAAAGCATTGAAATGTAGTGTTTAGTGTTTGTAGGTCACCTTCCCCTTTTTTCCACCCCTCCTTCCCTTTCTCTTTTTTCTCCCTTCTTTCCCATCCCTTGTGTTATTGTAGTCTTTTGTAGTTACTGTCTTGTAGGTTATGTATGTATGTAGTAGTTTTGTATGTTAGACATTGAAAAATAAAAAATATTATAAAAAAAAAAGATTACTGAAGTGAATGGATAGGTTCACATAGGAGAAGGCAGTCCTTAAGGTATGCCAATCCATATACGGCTTTAACAGTACAATCCTAAGAAGAGTTACACCAGTCTAAGCCCACTGGAATCAGTGGGCGTAGACTGGAGTAACTCTGCTTAGGAATGCACTCTAAAGGTCAATACCAGTACCTTGAACTGAGTCTGGAAACAAACAGGGAGCCAGTGTAGATGGAACAAGACTGGATTGATATCGTCCCTGTAACCCACTCCTATCAACACTCTGGCTGCAGCATTCTATATCAATTGTAGCTTCTGGAAAGTCTTCAAAGGCAACCCCACACAGAGTACATTGTAGTAATCTAACCTACATGTTACCAGGGCCTGCACCACAATGGCAAGATCTTTCCTGTCCTGGAAGGGCCACAGCAGGCTCACCAGCAAAAACTGGTGAAAGGTACCCCTGGCCATCGCTACCACCTGTTTATTCAACAGGCACTGCCATTTTTTCCCAATACAGTTTTTCTTGCATAGTCTGACAGAACCCACAGTGTATTTCTACAGGACAAATCTCGATTTGATGTTAAAAAGAGCAGTCCTGTCCAGCAATTTGTGTCCGTGGCAAACAATTCAGATCACATATTCAGCACATGCCTAGTACAATCTGGACAAAAGGGAACAAAAGCACCTGGTCATATTGAGATTAATTGTATGAGACTGCAGCAACTGATGTGGGCTATCTAGCTTTCTGCCGGGTACACAAGAAAAGCAAATAGCCAGTGATTGTTCTCTGTCCATATTGGCTTATCTCTCTGCAGCTCAAAGCAGGGTTTGGAAGTGCAGATGGCATGTGCTATTAGCACTTTTTATTATTGCTCATTTGCAATTTTTCTCTCTCTTGGCAAAGAAACATGGTGCAGTATCGGGCACAGTTTGTTATTTCATTAAGATTTAGGTTTGCTTTACTCGACAGTACTTGATATAACTGTTACTTTCCCTTTTAAACTAATTAGCAAAAGATTTACTTCCTTTTGCCTGACATTGTAAGTCCTCTTTTTCCTTAAGATTTCTAAGGGGGGGGGATAAACATTGCTAATTGCTAGTTAATTCTACTGAAACTCCATGGTGCAAACAATCAGAGGTCAGATCTGCTCATTAATGTGCATTTAGTTTTTTCCTAGTTAACCACAGCTGCAATTTTATTTCTTCCTAACCAAGGCATCACTATCCTTTATTTTTGTTCCTAAGAGCCAGCATGGTATAGTGGTTAGAGTACTGAACTAGGATATGGGAGGTTTGAATCCCCACTCTGCCAAGAAAGCTTGTTAGCTGACCTTAGACCAATCACTCACATTCAGCCTAACCTTGTGAGAATAAAATGCAGGAGAGGAGAATAATATCATAAATTACTTTGGGTCCCCCACTGGAGAGAAAACTGTGGTGCAAAGAAAACCATCCTGTTTGAAACCATCTACTACTTCAGTCACTCTGACTTGGGTGGTCTAGGCAGCCTGGTCTCAGCAGCTCTTGGATGCTAAGCAGGATTGGCTAGTTAGTACTTGGATATGGGAGACCACCAAAGAAGCCCAGAGTTACTATACAGAGCCAGGCAATGACAAATCACCTCTTGCCTTGAAAACCTGAAAAGGGGGGGGGGGGTCAGCATAAGTTAGCTGTGACTTGAAAGCACTTTCCACACACACAAACATGATAATTAATTCCACTTCTGTCTCTGTGCTTTTTAGACTAGCCTTCTTCTCTCTGTCCCTCTCCTTAGCATTTGTTTCCTTTGCTGTCTTTAGCATTTCCCAAGATTTTTTTCTGACACAGCCTGACGATAAAGAACCTAATTGCTACCACTTAGCTAGCCTTCAGAAGGCTGAACAAGCAAACAATATTTTCTAACATTAAAAAAAACTAAAATTACTATTACATAGACTTGTAATGGGCAATTTATGAATGTGTGTGTCTGGAAATGAGTGTACAGATGCAAGTGAACAAATTGTTGGGATTTGTTGCATGTTTAGTGTTGCCAACTGTACTCCAGAGCCTTTAGATTATTTCTTTATTGGGTATTTATCTTTCTAGGGTTGAACTATGTTATGCAGTTGGGTAATTTTAGATGCTGGACTTAATGACCTATTGGGGGTTCCCTTCAAATGCAAAGCTCTATGCTGTTTTGGGGGGGAGGCTCTGGATTTCCCCCGCAAAGTCCAGCTCTAATGTTACCACTACACAAACCTAGCTTGCTGTTTTAAGAAGTAATTGTTCTACAGTAGCACTTCCTGTGTTTCAATTTTCTAATATCTAGGTCATAGTGAAACTCTGAAAACATCTTTAATGATTCATATGTAGTTGTAGCTGTCATTCCACAGATGTTTTGTCAAGTCCCCTGGTTTCAGTTGTTTGATAGTTAGTCTAAGGCTTTCTTTCTTCAGATCTGTTTGTTTCTAGTCCTTTGAGTCTGCAACAGCTGCCCACTGTAGCTTCTATAGTGTGTATTTTTTTTAATATGGCCAAACCAATGAATCTTTCCCCCATCTTTTAAAAAACCAAAATGGCACCTATTTTCAAGAGGCTGTTGTGATCAAGGTGTTACAGCTAATTCACCCTGCAAGCTGCAGACCAAACTTGAAGTAATAAATCATGGAGAACATGGCAGCTATGGGCACATAATATTTACGTACTTGATTAGGCTCCTTCTCCCCCAACCCATTCTTTTTAGCATGGTAAACAGGAATTCTGAATTATTCTTTTTTTTTTTTTAGAAAAATTTTTATTGGGTTAGAGCATTATTATTTTTACATTACATTCAATTTTCCCCTAATTTTTCATTTCTAACCCCCTCCCTTTCCCCCCCTTTTGTTGACTTCCAACAGCTTTCCCACCCTCTGTCCCTTTTCCCTTACTTCTATTAAATTCCTCTGTCTAAAACAAATATACATTCTCCATTATATTAAGCAGTACATCTTAAACTCCTTTACTTATTATACACCCAAACTGTACGTCTTTAGATAAACAATTTATCCCATTTTCCAATTTTGAATATTTCTATATATCATAAACCTGTATATCATAAACCATAAAAATTTCCCACATTTTAATCAAACAATTTGATTTGTTCTCTATATATTACTCATTTCATCTTTTTATGGTAATTCTATATAACTCATCACATAATCCATCAATTTATCTCTTCTATGCATTCAGTTTGGTGTATATAAATCTTATCAAAGAAAGAAAATATTATTGATTACTCAATCCTCATATTTAAACCTTATCATTAATTATTCTCTATCAATATTCTATCAATTAATCTTTACATATCTTTATATATCTCAATCAATTAATCTAACTGCTTATAAATTCACATTTCTCTTCCTCCCCCGGTAAAGTCACCCCTCTCTTTTATACTTTTATTATACTTCAGTAGTTCTCAAACTGCCAGGAATTCTGAATTATTCGACCGGCTTAAGACAAGATTTTATACAGTATCACAAACTTTCCTAATGCAAGGTGAGAAGCATATTAAGCATATGACTCTGCCAATAACAATTATGATAATCTCTTCTGGAAAAAAATCCTTGATCGTGTGAGAATCAACCAGTGTTATGAGGAACCCAAAGTATAAGCCTATCTTGCTTTTGGAATCATCCTAGGCAGACACACTATGAAACTCTTGTTTTCAGTCAGCAATTAGCTGATGATCACAGATGCAGTGAAGTACTCATTATACCGTTAAATTTAGAAGATTCTATTATTATGGGCTGTAGTCAGCCTCCACTCTTGGACTTTTTTTGTCTTGTTATTTTTAGTTTCTCTTCACTGTTCTTTCCAGCAGTGTTCTTCTTAGGCCTATAATAACAGGAAGGGGTTCTTAAGCACTAGTCAATCATACATAGTCCTTCCTTGTTGAGCTCACCTAGTACTGGCAGTGTGACCAATAGAGAACCATTCTGGATCCCTATTCAACTCTATAAAATTTTGTTTTTTAATTGAGAAGGAATCTGGGAGCAAAGAAAATTCAGCAATAACTTCAACCATCACTATTTTTCTGAAGATGAACACACATTTAAATATATACCGCCCTTTCAAAGGTGCATTTGCAGAGAACCAGTTTATGCCACAATAAGATTACCAAGCAATAGAATTAATTGCCTACAATCAAGAACAGGAATTAGCTATTCAGTATAATAGAGACCAGCACTGATTATGAGGAACAGTAGCAATACTAGAGTCATCTAAGTTGGCAGACTTGCATATATAGCAAAAACTCTTAGACTGGAGAACATTGTAGAATTTGTTTCAATACAAAGCTATGTGGTTGACAGTAGAACAGAGGTTAAGCAAAATGTCCACAAGATGATGGAAACTTGGAAGTTATATATCTAATAACTTCCTAATTTGAGTATGTAGTTAGAGGATGTAGTTACCAAGGGCTCATCTCATGCAAATAAGTTGCAATACTGACCCCCAGCTACCTCCACCCACACATAAAATATACAGGATGTTACATAATATGAAGTATTTCTGAAGGGCAAAGGGATGAGTTCTTCAAGCAGCATTGGGAGTATTTTTTAAATTTATTTTACAAAATGTATATCCCACTTTTCTCCTCTCACAAGAGCCACCACAAGAAGCTAACAAGTTTAAAGCCTACATAATAAAACATTTTAAAACCATTAAAACTGTCTCCAAAACTACACCATTAAAATCAGAGCTAAAATACATACAAAAATATAAAAACAACATTTAGGACATTGGTTAGAAAGGAGGGATCGCTGAGGGAATGCCAAATGAAACAAAAAAAGACTTCACACACAGGTGCAAGATAGCAAGCAACTGAAGGGGGCAGATGAATTTCCCTGAGGAGAGAGTTCCACAGTTTTGGCGCCATAACCAAGAAGGTTGCCACCTACCTGAGCTCCAAAGCAGGACCTTTAAAGATGACCTTATAAATATTATAAACCACAGCTCAGTTTGAGCCAAATTTGTTATTTGTGAGAGTCTTTCATCCTGCTGTTTAGCAGTTTAGAATATGGCTATCTTCATCAAATGAAGGAAATTAAAATACTGGTAGCCTATCAACCAACCATGAGGAGTTGGACCTCTCTGTAACAGAAAATAATTCAGGGATGGAACAAGAAAGGGGATGTACTGGTATGAAGGAGCCTGTATCAATACCATTCAACTGTACTGTACTAGCTTAGTAAATATAGTACCTATTCTCTTGTATTATTTGTGTATAGCAAATTTGCAGCTAAAATTGGAACTTACATTTTAACAGCATCTATTTGGCAGGCTGTTTAATTGGGAAATGGATTTTGAAACTTTCCTAGTGTGCACTTATTCTTAAGGTTTTTTTAAAATAGTTGTCAGGTTTGCTCATTTTGTGGCCTCTCTGCAAAACTATGAGCTGGTTCTTCATATAATGTAAAAAAAATAGCTGTTTTATTCATGTTTAATCCAGGTTCTGAAAGGGAATTTAGGAACATCATCGGTGGGGAGGGGCCATAGCCCAATGGTAAGAGCATTTGCTTTGTATGCACAAGGTCTCAGGTTTGATTCCTAGCAGCTCCACTTAAAAGAATAAGGTAGCTGGAGATATGAAAGACCTCCATCTGAGTCAGGACTGCCAAGCCCCCGGTCAGGGATTTCCCGCCACAGGGTCTTGTTGCCCTTTGCTGCTGGAAGCTGAGAAAAATTAAAAAGAAAAATAAGGCCTCATTTACTTATGGGAAGTTTTTATCATAGAGATCTGGCAAATCCTATAGCTACCTGGAAGTAACAAAAGGTAGCTCTAGGAAACATTCTGTGGTAAAGCCATACTTCTGAGTAGCTCTAGGAATTGCCAGAACTCTGTGATAAGAACTTCCTGTAAGTAGACAAGGGTTTTTTAAAATTTATTTTTCTCCCAGGACACTGCCCAACCCCCACCCATCCTCCTCACCTGAGATCCTGGAGAGTAGTTGGCAGTCAAACTGACTTTGAGATACTAAGGGTCCAAGTCAAGCCCAAACTAGATAATACATGTGACATATGTCGGGTCACACTCCTCAACTCAACTTGCAATTACTCATTAGTCTGATGAACTAACGTTCCCAAGCACTTCAAAGCTCAAATTGGCTAAGGGGCATAGCTCAGGTAGGAGGGGTTCCAGACTTCCCTCTCATGCCATTTTCTTGAGCCAAAATGGTCATGGTGGAGCATGGAGGGGAGCTGAAGCCCCTTCCCCTCTATGCCATGCTCCTGATCTAATTTGAGCCCTGAAGATATGGGAACGAACCCACATCTTGATGTGTGTCATATGTATTGTCTAGTTTGGTCCTTGGTGTAATGCAGTGTCATGTGTGTAAACTGGGTTTATTATAACAAATGTTTGAAATGTTAAAACTTGATAGGATTGCCAGATGGGGTCCAGCCTAATACTCAACCCCAGAGAGAGGCGGAGGGGGGGACTCACCTTTCACACACGCACTCCTGGTCGGCATGATGATGTCACTGTCAGAAGTGATGTCCATCCTGCTGATCCCCCCACTTCCGTCTGGGCTGGCTGGCCACTCCTGGGTGGTGTGGCACCTACACAGGAGGCCATGTGTGCCCAATACGGGCCGGCTGGCTGCTCCTGGTGCCAACGCAGGAGGCTGCCTGGGGTCCCGGAGTGGCAGGCCACTTTTCTGGCCTGGCAGCATCACTGCACAGCCACAGGAGAGTGGGCGATCAGGCCAGACAACCGATGGGGGAGGGGCCGGTCCTGGACAGGTGTCCAGGTGTTTTCCCAGACAGTCCTCCAAAATATCAGATTGTCTGGGCCACAACTTAGCAACCTTAATACTTGGTACCAAATCAGGATGGGAGATGGTGAAAATTTATACTGGGTTATGGGGCAAAGGATCAAATAGGTGGCCCTTTCTCTGTATCTGAGCTGAGACTTTTTTTGTTATTTGGGGGGTAAAAAGCTAAACACAGCTGCCATCAGGGAACATACATTAATGAATGATATGGCCCTTTGTGAATTAAAATTCAGTTCTAACCCAAGCCTCTAGTTATTTGAAATATTTGAACACTTTGTGTACCGTCAAGGAAACTATTATGCCTTTAAATGTGTAACTGACATGAAAACACTTTGAATCAAGTCTGCATGAGCATTTTTTCCCCTTATGTAAGCAAAAAAAGAGTGCTGATTATCTTTGTTATAGGAGAAGGAATTACAGGTTTGTGTGAAAGTGGCTCAGTACTGTTCCCATATTAGATTTCTGCAGGTCAGGAGTGACTCAGCCCTCATGTCTAAAATGCTCTTAAAACATAATGACTGTAATACTGAGTCCTTTATACACAATTCCAAAGTACCTTGGATTCACAAAAGGTCCTACGGGTGAATAAAAGAGAAATTGCATGGAAACTATTAACACCTCACTGCTGTCCTCTTTTCACGGTGCCAACCACATGCCAACCTCTCACAGGAGCACAGCCTGAAACCTTGCCAGGTGTGGATGCTGAGAAGATCCTGTACCTTTGAGAAGACTACTAGAAAGGCTGCCAGGTGCAGCATCTCCAGCTGTTGCAACCCTGCGCAGCTGCAGCTGCTGAAGATTTCCCTTCTAAGCAAGTCAGAGCAGAATTCTCAGAAGCTGCACCTGGAAACTCTTCTTGCCGAGTATAATCAAATGCAAATTTTCTCCCATATGTGGCAATGAACATATAATGAAGAGAAGCCATTCTGACAACATTCTACCCAAAGGAAAACATGGGTACTATTGGGATGCTTCTGGAATCTTGGCATACCCACACCCTCCCTAATAATAGATCTGTGTCATTAATCCTTCCCATTTTAAGAATATTTTAGATGTAGGAATTTTGACATGTAGGAACATTCTGATGTAACAGAGAAAAAATAATGCAGAAGCACATGGTCCTACAACTGTTCATTCATAGGATGCTTATGTGGCACATAGCTGGAGGGGGACTGGCTTTTATGGGCTCTCTAGCCGTTGATCATTTTCAGACGGATACATTTTAGATATTGTTTAGAGTAATTTTACTCTGTTTCAAAATTTACCTCTGAGAAACAGATCTCCATACTGTGGAGTTCAGGCTCTTGAGCACATGGTGAGTTGCTATGGTAACCAGTTTGTGGGAAAGTGAGGGGGGGGTGGCACAGCTTCTGGGCCAGTAGTTCTGCAAAGAAGAGATGACAGAACAAGGTCCAATAATGATTAGCAGCCCCTCATTCTCCAGAGAAAAAGTTGGAGGAGGGTAGCTTACAGCATTGGAGCCTGGTATGTCTGAGTGGGGGGGGGGGGCTGACTTCAGCTGAGTAAACTCATGGTCATTACTCGAATTAGTGAGAGATGATTTGGCTGCTGAACTATTAACCCACAGTAGAGAGAAGCAGAAACTAAGGAGAAACCTGTTAAAGAAAAAAGGTTTATTAATTAAAGATATTTGATTGACAAAGGGTGAAAGGGAGTCCAGTGAAGTGAAGTTAGGTGTGTAAAAGCTGGTGTCTGAGGTGAAAATCTTTTATTTCTGGAGCTGGTGTTTGTTTCAGTACATTAGCAAGCATGAATACCAACAGCTGAAGCAGCATGTTCAATGGACTGTATATTAAAAGCCTGTATCCTCTCTTTTGCCCTCAAAGGAAGTGTGGCCTGTGTGTTTCTTGTACCTGAGGGAGAGAGAGAAACAAATTTATCTTCCGCTTGGTTTATACCTAATGACACAGGGTATAAGAAAGGAATAGAACTCCTAATTTAAACTGAGATTTCACAAGTGAACTAGTTCATTCTTGGACACTGAAAAGACAGTACTGGATCCCTTTGTGCTTCAGCATTCTCTTAGCATTTTCCAGATAGGTGTAGGGAGGGCAGATAGTAGGGGAGTAGAAGTCAGTAACTCTAGTCTGAAAAGGTAGATGTGGTGCAACTTCAATACTGGGAGCTGCTTTATGCCAAGTCAGTATGTTTGATCCATCTGTTCCAACTAGCAGTAGTTCTCCAGGATCTCAGAAACAAAAAAGTTTTTTCCTAATACCAGCACCCTGAGGTTCTTTTAACCAGAGATGCCAGCAACTGAACCTGAGACTTTCTGCATGCATGTGCTTTACTACTGAATCATGGTGGTTCTGACAATGAAGAAAGAATAGCAGATGCCTGTCTGGATGATTCAGTATTCTGTGAACTTCAGTTTATGATGCATTCGAATCCCATTTATTCTGAAACTGACACATGAAAGTTCCTGGAAATGTATTATCTATAGATTGTCACTGGGAACCTGGTAATGTCTAGTAAGTAAAAAGATTGCTTCCATCAGAGCAACTTTACAAAGTGTGCTGCCCTCCCTATTAGACACAAATGATAAGCTTTGTCCTTGATTTGTGTCATATAACTCAACAAGCAGCAGCCCTGTGAGCTCAAAAATTTATTACACTATCATCAATATATCTAATTTTCAACATTGTCCCATCAGTGGATACTTAAATCTGGAGACTGGAGCCATGAACCCAAAAGATCTATCTTACTACAAACTTGAGGGAAAAACCCAGGTTTGTATAAAAAGTTTTAATCTAAAAAAAATACATTGGGGTTAAACCCCACTCCCAAATGACAGAAACAGTGTGAGGGTTACTAGGCAACCACAACAGAATTGCCAGCCTTCAAACCTTGGTCTCTGTCAGTAAAAGGCATGCTCTTTCCAGGACTGTTTGGGACATTGAGGGAGGACTCATTGTGGCCCAGTCTGGCAGTAACCACTGGGTAACTTTATTCAAAAGCAGTGACCTCATGAAATCCCTATTCTGCCATGATATTCACAGGTGACCTGGTGCCAGTGACATTCACTCAGCCTAATCTATCTCACAGGGTATTTGTGAGGATAAAATTGAGGAGAGCAGAATGATCTACATGGTATCCTCATTGTGAGAAAATTGAGGGTATAAATGAAGCAATCAAATACTAAATATAACTGAAGAAGCAGAGAAGATAAAAGTTATGTTGATGGGTGAGTGGATGGGTGGGAAGAAGAGAAGAAAGCAGGATAAAGTGAGAATATGGGGGCTGCAAGGGGGAGGAAAGGGGGAAATGGTGTTACCACATCCCTGTACACATGTGAACATGCTGTCATGATGGGGACATAAGCCTTTTTTATATTAAGTTGGCCTGAGATTGACCTTTTTAAATCCAGCCCTGGGAGAGCAGGAAGGACAGGGCAATATATAAACACCATTTGCTCTAACTGACACCCTGGGAGAAATGTTGTTCTAGCCATTTGGTAACATCTTAAAAACCGAGGCATAAAAGCCAAGGAGAATGTGACAAGGGGCCTGCTAGCCATGATGTTTGGGAGGGAACTTCTCCCCCCTTGGGAAAGGAGGCTACAAAAAGACTCTGTAGCCTTTTGTGTGTATAGTTCAGGGAATGTAGAATGGAGAGTCCTAAAGGGCAGGCTTTCCTTCACATTCCCAATAACTGGATAGCCACCCTAGCAAGGGATCTCTCAGGTACTATTTGGGAACCCAAATGGAACAATTCGATCTTAGACTTTTCTAATCAATGTTGATTAGTTTGGTGTAGTGGTTAAGAGCGCAGGACTCTAATCTGGAGGACCGGAATTGATTCCCTACTCGTCCACTTGAAACCAGCTGGGTGACCTTGGGTCAGTCACAGCTTCTAGGAGCTCTCTCAGGCCCACCCACCTCACAGGGTGTTTGTTGTTGTGGGGATAATAATAGCATACTTTGTAAACCACTCTGAGTGGGTGTTAAGTCATCCTGAAGGGCGGTATATAAATCAAATGTTATTATTATTATTAAGTTTTTACAGGTTCCTCACCACACAACTGAGCGATAATTTTCTAGGAGAGAGGCTGCCAGGGAACGGGAAGGAGGGAAAGCTTAAGCTGGATTGACTGGTAGGTGGGAAGGAGAGAAAGAAGCCGGAAAAGGGGAGAGGCTAGGGGGATGACAGAGAAAGGAAAGAGGAAATAATGGACAAGAGAAAATGAAATGCCCCTCACAAGTCCCTGCAGGTTCCCCACTTGCTTTAAATCTAATGATAAGGACAACATTCTTTGCCCAGGTCCCTCAGCACCAAGAAACAACCTAATTTTGCTCCACGCACAACAGCCAGGTTCCATTGACATTTACAGACAGAAGTTTACCTGTATTCAAGGTTATTTATCTCTTTCTTGAAGCCGCTAATTCGAGTCTTATATTAAAGCCATGTCCAGAGCGTCCTGCATCATCGACGTAGCTGTCAAGCAGTATTTCCAAGCTGAATTGATTAAGACCTGTTTACTCTTTTCAGGGGCGATTGATGGATCTAGTTGCCTGAACTGCTCAAGACAGATCGATTGACCAAAAACGATGTAACGACAAAGCTTCCAAATATATGTCTACATCCATCAATGCACGCCAACAACCGGAGATAACATATTCAGTTAAAATAATGTCACTTGATGATATGCTGTACCCAAATCCTTGCTTAGCTGGAGACTCTGCACAGAACACATCAGGTTATGAAGAGGACCTGGACATAATACAATGGTCATTTTCCAAAATAGCCTAGGACCAGTTCAGATGATACTGTGGGAAGGGGGAGGGAGGGAGCTACCTTAGCTCTCACCTGGTGCTCAAGCACTGCCTCTGACCTTTATAGGTCTGTATTCATCTGTCTCAATCTGATTTGGCATGCACAGGTGCAATATGATCAGTTGAAACCTTACATTTGATGTATATGTTACTATCTGTACAGAAGATGAACACACCAAATTTAACTAGACGGGGATGCTGTAGAAGAAAAATACAATGTAAATTTAGATTCAAAATGGTAATCGGTATGGGTAATGGGTATTATGTAACAATAATGTTGGGCTTGTGGTGTTTGAGATGGTTTGAAAATCAAGAAGCACAGTGCCACTGCTTGAATCCAATGGGGCTGTGTTGCCCCACCACAGGGCAATCCAATGGGGCTGTGTTGGTCCAACCACAGCAGTACTGTTTTTGGAAGCATATACATGATGTCATCCTCTATTCATCCTATTCTTGTGTTGTGTATCCAACTTTGCTGTAATTTTTCCCAAACCTGGTTTGGTATAATCTTTTTGGAAAAATCACAGTTGAAGCACCTTTGGATGCCGTGTGAATGGGAAGATGTGCATTTTTGCAGGCCCACTCATGTCCATGCCATTTTCCTCAGCCCCTAGAGCCAATATTTCTCCCTAACACTAGAGAGCCGTTTTTCAGGCTTTTGTTTAAAAATGAATATTTGCTCATCCCCTCCCCCTCCCCCAGCTTTCATTTAAAAAGAAAAGTCAGTTTCTAGCCCTTTTCATTCTGGAGTTTTCTACAACAGGGCTATAGAATTACTTTTTAAACAATGAATGCTGGAAACGAATAGATTATTATAATGTTACATGCTTGATATCATGATCAAACAATTCATGATTTTTTAAAGTCTTCTGGTGAAGGGTAATGGAATGGGGGCCACAAGAAGCTGAGGCAATGGAAGTGTGATGAAACTGCTGCGTGGATGCTCCATTGCCACTCCAAATGCCTTTGTATTTGGTGCACCCATGGGCCAAACTACAAGTGACAAATGACACTTGAACAGCAAGTGTATTCCTCCCTGTTTACTTGCCGTCCACTTGCTCTCCACTCGATCCACTTGCCGTTCAGGTGTCATTTGTCACTTGTAGCTTGGCCCAATGAGATCTGCACAGAGAATCAACTCCAAGCCTGGCCCTGTCATTTCAAGTATCTTTTTCTCAAGTATTTTCTTCGACAGAGCCTCTGTATCTTCCATAGGTGCACAACAGAGAAAAACCCTACCTTTCCTGACATGGAACAAGTGACAGTTGTATCTGTTGAATTTCAGCCTTGCTATGCAACTATTAAAAGGTAAAATACCTCAATGAGGAAAAGAGTCAGAATCTTGGTGAATGTTGATATTTACCAGACTAGCAAAAGTCAGAAAAACAACTTTTTTAACATTTTCACTACATTCCTCTATTTCTATCTGCTTGCTGATATTTTGAATAGGTCAGCAAGCTGTTCATTAGCAAACAAATGCTTTGATTTTTAAAGGATTCTGTACCTGCTTTGGCGTATCTGAACTCTTGCCAAACTCTGCATATAAACTCAAGAAGCATATGCCAATCCAATTATTGTTAATTAAAAATTTAAACTCACTCCAGCAAATAAGGTGGTGTGAATCCACTGCTTGATCACTGCCACTAAAAAAACCCTTTTTTCCTTCCCTAAAGGAAGTATTTGGAATTGGTGAAGACTGGTACTTTTTTTAAAAAAAGTTTATCATCTGTTCTTGCTTCCAGCCCAAAGGGCTTCCCTGGATTTTAATAAGTATTTCTTAAGATGTGTATTTCTTAAGATGAGAATTCAGTTCCTTTAATAAGAAGTTTCTTCCTTCATTTGTGGTTTTTCTTGGGGTAATCACCTGAAACCACACTGGATTATGCTGTCAATGAAGGAAGCCATTTATCTCCAGGCCACTGATATTAAACAGTTGTGAATCAAAGCCTGATAGAAATAGCTCTTAATTGCATGTGCAGCTCATGCGTACTGCTTTAGGTGACACTACATTTTGAGTAATGGCAATTTTTAAACCCTGAAGCTAACTCATGTAATTTATAACCCTCCTATTCAGGATGGAATTTTTGTACTAATCCAACTGCAGCAGAAATTTTGGCTCTGTGACAGAAGTTTTCTCAAAATTGCAAAGAGACATTGAAATGGGGATTTTACTATCCTTCCTCATAGTAGGTGACGCTCTACAACAAACCTCTTTAGCTTCAATATCCCCAATTTAAATAAAAGGCACACTATTAAGACATTTAGAACTATTTATATGTGACTGTAATTTTAATAATGTTTTTATGAATTTGTAATTTCTCATCTATATCGCCGATTATGTGTTTTAATCGATGCAATCCGCCCTGAGCCCGTATGGGGAGGATGGAATAGAAATATAACTAAATAAATAAATAAATAAATTTGCACAAAAGACCCCTTGGAATAAACAGGAACCTGTAATGTTCAGAGGCATTATGCCTTGGAATACAAGGGGCTGTGGACATGCAAGGGAAAAGGGCTGTTGTCTGGCTGCTGTTGGAAACAGGTACTGGGCTAAAGGACTATTGGTCAGCTCCAGTAGCAATTAGTTTATGTCTTTAAGTTCTGGGAGTTTCCAGCCTGAGGTAAGGATTTCCCCTGTTGCAACTATCCTATTCTGAACTGTACCATATCTCAAAAACGGCTCCTATGCTGCTATTAGAATTGTTCGGATAGAATGAAGTTAGACTGTAGAAAAAATTGCTACATGCACTGACTTCAATTTGGCTAAAGACACCGGCTCTCCTCACATCTTTTGTTGAAGACAGGTCACGCCTCTTATCTGTGGATGTTTCTGCCATTTCATTTTGAGAGACAGCAACAAAAAAACAGAACCATTTTCAATACTATCAGCTGTCAAGAGAGAAGCGCTAGTCTCATATAACTCACAAATCATGTACAGAAATGAGTTTTTGAGTTGAACATTCAACAATTCAGTTCATTTGTTGTCAGCTGGCGTAAGCCAATATGTTACAATCAGAGGTAAATAAAATTAAGTGTAGGTAAGCAACTGCCATCTCTTAAAAATGGTTCAAAGCATTTGACATCTTGTGATTTGCTTGTGCACAACAGCTTTTAATTCTAATTTCAGTTCATGCCAACACAGCAGCCCTTTCAGATCCTTCCAGCGTTGCTATTTAGCCCATTTTCCCTAAGTTCCACCTACATGCTAAGACAGCTGTGTGCATTTCCAATGATAGGCAGGACTCAACATAGATCATGTTCTTGTATGCACCCACAAACCATTCAGAAACTACTCTTACATTGGTAAATTGGTAAAGCCAATGTACAGTGACTTCTTCAAGTACTGTATTGTCATGCATATGATCGGCAAATGGCAGCATATTTAGTTACTGTCTTTATTTATAGCCTGTCTTTTTAATTGAAACTCAAGGTAAATTACAGAATAGAAAAATAATGCAACCAAACTGCATAAGACATTCAACGGACAATGCAAAAAGACTAAGATTACAGAGTTAGAGAACACTGCAAACAACAAGTGCCTGCCCAGAAATATCATAGACAGGGCAGAAAGCGGATCACAAAGGTAGAAGACAATGCAGTCAAAACAAGATCGTTACCTACAATCATCATTAGGGGTGTGCGTTTAGAAAATTTCCATTGTGTTTTCATATCTGGGGCTGTTGAACAAAATGTTTATTATGACTGGGTAGTTTTCTGGTGGGGTGTTGCCAGGTCGAGGTCAAAAGTCATTAGCTTTTTCTCATGTTTCTTGTGGCCATTGTTTTCAATGGGGAAAGGGAGGGGAACAAATTGGAGGCTCTGGGGCAGCTGGTTTTGCACTTACCAGCATCAAAATCACAGAGAAAACCATTCTCCCTCTAATCTAAAGAACTCCTAATTTTCGAGCAGATTGAACAAAGGTGGGAGATATATAGAGGTCCCTCTCTGTGCAGCCACACCAAGTTTCAAGTAAATTGGGTAAAACATTCGAATTCTATAGGCCCTTGAACAAGCCCCCCCAGTAGGCCCTGAGGCAACCCCTCCCCAACATTAGGCTTTTCTACTTTCATAAGAGAAAAAGTCTCTCCCCAACCCACAAGGGGGAAGGAGAATGGCAGCTTTCTGGGACTGACTGGGAGTGCTCTTTGCTTCTCCCCTGCAACACTCTGATTGGAAGGGAGAAATTCATTATAGATGCAAAGTGAAATGAGAGCTCAATGCTGTATTGCTGATAAACACTGGGGCTTGAAGAAAAATCCTGGATTTTGTGAGGGGAGTGTCACTACTAAGCAGCCAGGACTAGCATTTCCATTCTGGAGACCCACAAGTAAGACCTGGAAATGGTTGTTTTTGTCATTTTTATGGCTTGTGGTTTTCATTACACACATCCCTAATAATCAGTGCAGTAGACTACTATCCCCTTAGAAAGTGGGACTATTACTTCCTTATAAAAGTGCGCTGCTGAACTGTTCCATTCTACCACTGCCTTTATGAAAATGCACTCCAGACCATTTCTGTTCTGCATGTTCTCTGGAATGACAGAAATGTGGGAGTCACCCCAGAGAATTCAGGTGAATGGGCTGGCACTGAACTTACCCTTTGCTGGCACCTTATCTGGAAGCATGGGAAAATCCACAATGGTCAGGCACTTTGAGTGTAATGCCAGGGGGTTTTCAGTTTGACATGCAAAATCAAAGAACCAGATTATTAAACCAGCTAAGTAAATAAAAGATAGCCATGTTTTGCATAGTTTTTTTGTAGTGATTCACAAATGGGTCCATCTATTTCCATAGCGGAAAACAACATTGGCTTTGTGTTTCTTTAAAACGACATACTTTAAACTTGGTGATATCCCTGCAGAGTACAATCCAGTCTAGAACTGTAGCTCTTCCTCCCAGACGTGTTTCCATTTTTTTATTAGGATCTATGACTTTAACTGCTATGGTACAGGTACTGGGGAATCCAAGAGTGTAGTTTTCACCATTACCAAGTTTTCTTACCCGGGAAAGTTTTCCCGGTTGAATATCTGCAGGCCAGGCATCTGTTAAAACCTCAGACAGAAAATGAAAGTTAGCAGTTATCTTTGGAAATTTTATTTTATTTAATTATATTAAGGCCCACAGTAGGCCCTTGAGGTGAGATATAACAGTAAAATACTATCCTTTCTTTTTATCTATCCTTTTTCACTTAAGGAAAATATACTATTAAAAGGGTTGGCTATGCATTTTTAAACTGGATCAAAAAAACTACAACATAAAAATCTTCGCAGCAAGTAACTTTTAACAGGCATTTGAGTAAGAGGTGTTAGTCACTGATCTATGCAAGTATTTAAGGGTTTCCCATACTAGTGTCTTATTCCTGCTTTTCTTAGCTGTCAATCCACTAGCATCAGAATTGCGTTGAGTAGCCTTTCCACTCTTTGCCTTTTTCCAGTAGCTACACTGATTTATTTTCTTACATATGTGCTAATAAGAATTTTTTTAAAAAATCAGTGGCATCACAGCAGCACCATCCCCTTTCTGTTTTGTACTAGAGGATAAGCTTGGCATGCATATGCATGAGAATCTCTGTATAGTCCCTGTGAAAAAAATGCCCTCCACTCAAAGGTTCACCTCAATATTTGGACATTGGAGCTGCAAACTGTTTTTTAAAAGTTATCCTGTGGACAAAGATCCTTTCTGCACAGGCGGTTTGCCCCTTGTTTGGCCTCAAAACTCTGTTAGGTGTTTTACAGCATTCAGTGCCTTTGGTGATCACCTTGTTTGTTTCCCAGGCTTTATCCAATTTTTCTTAATGCAAGTTTGCTGCACTTTCCCCCCAATGGAATTTCATGCCAGCTTTGACTCATGCAGATGTTTTCTTTTGCCTTCTTGGACCACCAATCATGTGATGATTAGTCTTTTGCCCCTCCCTTCCTCCTCCTCTCCTTTTCTTCCACTTTTCCCTCCTCCCACTCTCCTAACTTGTGCAACGGATGTCTGAAATGCCTCCTGGCAGCTGCTTGAGTCATTCCAGTTCCTCCTCCACCCCACTGAATGCATGATGGGCCCTTCCTTTGCCAGTTGTTGCAAGCTGCCTTGCAACATGTGTTGCTATCCTCTGTCTTCCCTGCCAGACTCCCAGCAGTGAGCCAAGCTAGTTTTTCCCTGCTTTCCCCCTGCCTATGGCTCTCCTTGCCAGAGAGAGGGGAGGAGGAAGAAACCAGGCACAGCTCTGAATGGACACAGCCAGCATGCAAGTGATGCAGATAATAGGCAGCTAGTGAAGGGTGCAGCAGGCCAAGGCAGTTTGCCAGCTGGAGTTAGAGGGCAGGGAGGTTTCATGGCAGCAGTGGTTGCAGCATTGCAAGAGTGGCAAGGCTTGCTGAACCCATGCTACTTTTCTTAGCTGGCAACTTCATGCAGGGCTTGGCTGTCTGGCAAGGTGAAAGGAAGGAAAACCCTTTCCTGACTGGCATGGCACTGCTTGGCTCAGTTCGGCATGGCCTGGCAGGTGGCCAGTAAGCCAACAGGGAGCAAGTGGTGTATCCTGTGCCTTTCTCCTGGAAAAGCCTCTGGGAGCAATGAGCACTCAAGAGAGGTCGATGGTGATGGTGGTGGTGATGGTGATGGTGATGATGGTGATGGTGATGATGGTGATGGTGATGATGGTGGTGATGGTGGTGATGATGATGGACTGCCAGGAAAGTGGGTAGGGAGGAATGTAGCAGCATGTAGGAGAAGGGATGAGAGATTCTCAGGTAGGACATCAGCAATGAGGAAAGCATTGATATAAGATCATTCTTCCAATCAAAACTCTTTTAGATAAGAGAAGACCATGCAGAAAAATAACACCCGCCTCACACAGGAAAGAAATCTGATCTCGAGGTGGAGATGCATAATGCAGTTTGCAATAATGCATTAAAAAAAGAGCTTTCACTTCTAACAAAATTGGGAGTAAGACAAGAATGTGGAATGGGTCAAACAGCAGGCAAACAGAGAGGAGTCAGTTGCTTCCCTATCTAGTTAATTGCTTTCAAGTGGCCGTGTACTTACTGTTTAGTCACGTAAATATCTCTAGCAGGCCAAGAACAATGAAGTGGGCCAGTGGGGCTGTTCTGAAATAATCCTCACCAGACCTGAAAGTGATAACAAATACCCTGAAATTCATTAAAAATCAAATTCCCGTGGAAAATAAACATAGTAAACTGATGTGTGTTAGATATCAGGGAACAGGCATGTCTTATAGCATTATATTATTATCAAGGAGCATTTTAAAAATAAAATCAAAGATTTGCCTATGCAAAGAAAAAAACCTTTCCGTGGAAGGAAAATGGGTTGGGGAATAACAAGAGAGCCAAACACAAAAGCAAACAGTAAAGGGCAAGTGGCTGGAAAGAGCAATGAACTATGCCTTCTGAAAGTGCAAAGAAGCAAATGGTTGCCACAAAAAAAATATTTTTGGAGCTGAAAAAGAAAAAGAAATGAATTGCTGCAAGCACACAGGAAAAGCAATGATCACTCCCATGCCTTCATATACTGTTGTAGAGATGTATCACTATCAGGCAAATGTTTTTTTAAAAATAATACATGAACATTTTCCAACACAAGGGATAAAAATTCCTCATTACCAATGCAGGGGAAAGAGAGCACAAGCTGAGATTGTCTCACAGACACAGAGGAACCAACAAAAGTGAACGTAACATTTTAGACCCAAACAAATGCAATTCAAATTCAATTTCTAAAAAGAGATTGGGTAAAAGTGGTCCTAAAAGAACCAGAGAAAAATGCTGAAAAAAATGCAAGGTGAAAACTAATGGCTTCAGAGAACATTCAGAAAACAAGGGATGAACCAAAACAGGAAGGGGTCAGAACTGATGCAATAGCGCGGTGCGGAAAATTCCTATAGACATAAAGGACTCTAATCCAGTTCTCCTCAGTGCGAAGGGCAACAATTTCCTTCTATGCACCTCAGCTGCTCTCTGCTCACTGCCATGTCTTCACTCATACCAGACACTAAGGGCCAAACTACATGAGACTTTTTTCAAAGTCGGATTGGAGTTCCCCATTTTCTCTTCAGTTATACAGCAGCTGTGGGAAACATCATTTTTAAAGCTTTGTGGCCTCAATTTGACTTTGAACCGCAGCGCGTGTCAGACTGTGGCTAGATAAGGTACTCTCTGCAAGATTCCCCTTAGAAGCAAGAATAAGTCCAATGTCTAGCAAAGGAAGTTTTATTGCAGAAAAGGTCCATTATAGTCCACTGTCCTGAATAGGAGACTCAGGATGGTACATGATCATTGTTACCAATGAAGAACAAGCATAGGATACAGAGTAACAATACCCATCTGGAACAGCCTCCCCCCACAGTTCTCAAAACAACATCTTTCAGTCCTGGGAAGCTGCTCTCCTTCAAGGCCAATGCCTGGTGGAACGGTGTTAGACAAAACAGTCCTCTGGTGGGAATGCTGCCTGGGAACTGGTGCACCTGAGGAGAAAACACTTAAACACTAAAAGCATTAGAAAATGGAGTCAGTATAGTTAAGATATATACTGGACCTGACATTTCTGCCCCCCTTAAAATAGATCCCCCCCTGGTTTATATGGGTAGCGAGTATGAAAAGCTTTGGTCAATCTAGGAGCATGAACATGTGCAGAGTTCACCCATTCATCGTAACCAGAATCAAAGTCCTTCCACCTAATGAGGTAAAAAAGCTGATTTCTCTTGATTTTAGAGTCCAAAATTTGTTGTACCTCATAGTGTATTTGGTCGTCAATTAAAGTTGGAATGGGTGGAGCTTTGATATGCCATTTGTTGTCGGTGGGAGCTTTCTTTAAAAGGCTGACATGGAACGTATCATGCACATGGCGAAGGTTCTTGGGCAATGTTACAGCGACAGTCACTTTATTTATTACCTTGCGCACAGGAAAAGGTCCTAAGAATTTCAAAGCGAGTTTGCGGCTTGTCTGAGCTAGCTTTAGGTTCTTTGTGGAAATATACACATGATCTCCTGGTTGTAATTCCCATTCGGCCACACGATGGCGATCTGCGTACTTTTTGTAATCCAGTTTGGCTTTTTCAAGGTGTCTCTTAATGATAGTCCATTGCTGCACCGCCTCCCCCCACCATGAGGATACATCTGGCAATTTAGAGGAATGGAGAGGGGGTGCGTCCAAAGGGAAGGGATTGAAGTGAGTCCCATATACAATTTTGAAGGGGGCTTCTCCCGTTGAAGCGTGTACACTGTTGTTATAGGAGAATTCAGCTAGAGGGAGAAGGTCCACCCAGTTATCTTGTTGAAAATTGATGTAGCAACGAAGGAACTGTTCTAATATCTGGTTTGTTTTTTCGGATTGCCCGTCGGTTTGTGGGTGGTGGCTTGAACTGATACCTTGTTCAATATTCAACATTTTCAAAAGCTCCCGCCAGAAGTTGGCAACGAACTGTCCGCCGCGATCCGAAATCACCTTGGACGGAAAAGAATGTAATTTTACGATGTGTTTTAGAAACAGATCCGCTAGTTTTCGAGCGGAGGGTATAGTAGTACAGGGGATAAAATGGGCTTGTTTGGAGAACAGATCTACCACAACTAAAATACAATTATGTCCTTTTGAAAGAGGCAGATCAGTGATAAAGTCCATGGAGATTACTTCCCAGGGCCTGTTCGGTGTTTCCAATGGTTGCAGGAGACCCGGAGGTTTCCCTTTTCTGGTTTTAGCGCTGAGGCAAACAGGGCAGGAACTAACGTATTGGGAAATGTCTTTGCGCATGCCCGGCCACCAGAATTGTCTTTGAACTAGGTGTAAAGTTTTCAGATACCCGTAATGTCCAGCAGTGGGAGCATCATGACAGCGCTGCAAGATTTCCAACTTAAGGCTGTCCGGGACATAAAACTTGCTCCCAGCTAGCCAATCCCCCTGTGGGGATTGGGTTAGTTTGTTTCGCGGAGCTTTATTCCCCTCCTTCTCCACTTCAGTTTTAAGTTTCGATTTCCATTCTTGGTCGGCCGGGAGGGGCAGCTTAGCGCGGCTGCGAGTAGTCACCACGCCCCCAAGTTGCTTAGGCGAGAAGACCGTGTCGACAGTCTCCGCCCGCTTGCTCTTATGTTGGGGCATGCGCGACAGGGCGTCCGCCAAAAAGTTAGTTTTGCCCGGGAGATAATTGAGGGTGAAGTTGAATTTGGAAAAGAATTCCGCCCACCGCAATTGCTTGGCATTCAGTCTGCGGGGGCTTCGGAGGGCCTCCAAATTTTTATGATCTGTCCAGACCTCGAAAGGGTATCTCGCTCCCTCCAGCCAATGCCTCCAGTTAGTGAGAGCTGCTTTCACTGCAAAGGCTTCCTTCTCCCACACATTCCAATTCCTTTCTGCCTCTGAGAACTTTCTAGACAGGAATGCACAAGGCCGCAATTTCCCATCCTCCCCCTTCTGTAGCAAAATCCCCCCTATCGCCGTATCGCTGGCGTCGACCTGTACTATGAAGGGGGACTGTTCGTTGGGGTGGGAGAGGATGGGTTCCGTTACAAATTGCTTTTTAAGGCATTCGAAGGCCGTCTGGCAATCGGGGGTCCATTGTAGTTTAGCAGAGGGTTTTTTGGCTTGGTCCCCTTTCTCTTTGGTTTTCAGCAACTCTGTTAAGGGGAGTGTGATTTGGGCAAAATTTGCTATGAAGTCTCTATAGAAGTTGGCAAAACCCAGGAAGGATTGCAGTTCTTTGCGGGTGGTGGGTGTTTGCCAATTCTGGATCGCCTGTATTTTGGCTGGATCCATTTTCAACCCCTCTTGTGAGATGCAATACCCAAGGTAAGTGAGTTCGGTTTTATGGAATTCACATTTGGACAATTTGATGGGCAGTTTATTCTTCATCAAGGTGGCCAGGACCTTTTGTACCATTTGAACATGTTCTTCCTCGGTGTCAGAATAAATTAAAACATCATCAAGGTACACTACCACCCCTTTGTATAGAAATTCATGTAGAACTTCGTTTATCATGGACATGAATACAGACGGGGCTCCCGCCAATCCAAAAGGCATAACTAAGTATTCATATTGTCCGAGGGGCGTATTAAACGCGGTTTTCCACTCATCCCCTGCCTTGATACGAACGTGGAAGTAAGCATCTTTTAAATCTAATTTCGTAAAGATCTTACCTTGGGCCACGACGTTGAGAAGGTCTCGGATGAGCGGTATAGGATAGGCGTTGTTGGTGGACACTGCATTTAGTCCTCGGAAGTCCGTGCACAGTCTGAGCCCCCCATCCTTCTTTTTCACGAAGAGAACTGGAGCGGCGTGGGAGCTAGAGGCTGGGCGGATGAACCCTCGTTGGAGGTTGGTGTCGATGAATTTCCGGAGCTCTTCACGTTCATGGAGACTCATGGGATAGAGTCGTCCTTTAGGCAAGGAGGCTCCGGGTAAAATTTCCACCGCACAGTCCGTTCGTCGGTGCGGGGGTAGAGTATCAGCTTCCTCCTCCGAGAAAGCATTCAGAAAAGGCCAGTACGGTTCGGGTATTTGGTTGACTTCTTCTTGGGTGAGGAGGGCCTTTTCTTTATAAGTTGGGTCTTCGCCCCAGTTTTGATTCCAACGGTGATTTTTACAGTTGGCATGATTGAAGGTAATACATCCTTGAGCCCAGTCTATGTAGGGATTGTGATCACATAGCCATTTGCTGCCTAGAATTAACGGGTACTTGGCAGTAGAGCTGATGACAAAGGACCTCTTTTCCCAATGTTGTCCCATGCCTGTGATCACTGGGATGGTTTCAGTCGTGACCGGATTCATGTTGGTACCATCCATTTGTTCAAAAATTACTGGATTTTGTAAATCCCGAGTTGGTAAGACCAGTCCATTGACTAGAGCTGGGGCTATGATGTCTCTTGAGCAACCCGAGTCAATAAGAGCTTGCACCCGAATGTGCATTTTTCTCTCTGGGTTGATTAAAGTCACTGGCATGAATAAAATGGACCCAGGTGGCCGGTTCCGTGCAGGGACGGGCTTGGGGCGGATCTGTCGTTTGGGCCCTTTTACGACAGATCCATCTCGTTTCCCGACTGGGGACTTTCTGGATTGACTTCTGCAGATGGGGAAGCGGGATCGTATTCCATAACTTCTTCCGCTTCCAGCCCTCTTTCTGAGGCTGGCCTTTGGGAAGCGCCGCGGCCTCTGTTTGCTCGTGGAGCTGGAGTCGGGCGTTGGAGCGCAGGGAACGGAGCAAGGGTTGGACGCCGTAATTGGAGCGGAGGTCTTTGCACAGGCCGGTAGGGGCATTGTGCTGCAAAGTGACCAGCCTGTCCGCATTGCAAACACAGCCCTTGTTGCCATCTAGCATCTCTCGCTCCACGGGTGGCGTAACCAGCTCCCCGAGCTCCCTTTTGTAAGGTCAATGGTCTTCTTTGTCCCGTTTGTTGTTGTTGCTCAACCAAACGGACTTCTAAAATGCGATTTTCCACTTCGCAAACAAGTTGAATCCAACCTAACAGCGTAGGGGGATTGTCTTGCATGAGGGCTCTGTCCAAAAGTCTCGGATTAAGTCCTTGTTTGAACAGAATAATTTTTGTGGACTCCTCACACCTGGGGCACTTGGCAGCCAATTGTCGGAATTTCGTGATATAGTCTCTCGCTGCCATGCTGCCCTGCTTAATGGCCTGCAATTCTGTTCGGGCCCTGGTTTCCTCTAAGGGATCTTCATATTGTGCTCTAATAGCATCCACCAACCCCTGGAGAGTATCGAGTTCTGGGGCCCCGATATTATATAGTCCTACGTACCAGTCCGCTGCCTTCCCTTGTAAACGGGAGCCGAGGTGTTCAATTTGGCTGGCCTCGCTGCCGAAGAGGTGTCCCCACCGGTTGAAGAATTGCACGACTTGCACTAGAAAAAAGCCCAGTTTGGAGGGATCCCCGTCAAAAGTGGCGTCTAGTTTCACCCAACCCATTGGGAGGTCTTGCCTCGGAGCCGGGGCTGGGTAGAAGTCCGCCGGAAGCCTCAATGGCACTTGAGGTATGAGGGGACCCGGTTGTGCTGGCGGTGGCCTCACCGGTTGAGCCGGGGGTGCCGGTCTCGGCTGGGCTGGCGGTGGTGCTCTCGGCAGGGCTGGTGGCGGTGCTCTCGGCAGGGCCGGTGGCAAGGCCGGAGGTGCTGGCCGTAGCGGTTGAGGTGCTGGCGGTTGAGGTTGATGTGGCGAAGTAGTAATCGGCCGCTGAGGGGTGGGTTGGTGGGGTCGCAGTGGTGTAGGTCCCATCGGTTGGGTCGGAGGCGGTCTTACGGGTTGTTCCAGTGGCAAACGTATCGGCTGCAGCGGCGGGGTTAGTTGTGGTCGAAGCGGAAGGGGCCGCAGCGGCGAAGGCCGAATGGGTGGAAGGCCGCGCGGGCTTGCCCCTCCGGGCGTTGTTGTTCTGGGAAGCGTCGGCTGGCCTTTTGGCGCTGGTGAACCATCTCCCGGAGGTTGCCCGACGGGAACAGTTTCGCGCGGTTGACCAGGGGCTCCCCCCCCCGATGGAGCCACGGGTGCTTCCGCTTGGTCCGGCCGGACCGTTTTCGGGGAAGTATGGGGGGGTATCACCGGTGTATCACTTGGCTTTTCCTCCCCTTCCGTAGGCCTCTCAACGGGGGTCTCGTCTGGCGGCACATCCCCTCCCGTGATAGGAGGTTCGATGGGAGTCTCACCGGATGGCACAACCGGGTGGTCCCTTCTCGGTGGAGTTTCCCGCTGAGGGGGAAGTTCCTTGGGTTGTTCTCCCGATTCGCCCGGATAGGTGCCCCCCCCCGCCGGTAGGCGACGACCGCTGCTGAACTTCCTCCATCGGATAGGAGATGACACTTTGAAGGGTAGCTATCTGTATCGCCATCTCTTCAGGAGACAGTCTTTCCCCTGCCCCCATTGAGGAAATTAAATGAATGGCGTGAGCCAAGCTTTCTTCCATATCCATCAGCTTAGCTTCTAATTGTTGTATACGACTTGGCCCTGGTTGTTCGCTCAGGGAACCTTCATTCGCTGTACTCACCGGGGAGAAAGGGCCCCACGGAGGAGGGTCCCCTTGAACTATTCGCGACCTCGCGGCTAGAATTCCCTTGGCCATACCCGTCACGGCCGAGATGCTGGTATCTACCGCATAGGTGCGACCTCGTATCTGCTCCCAACTTGGTTCAGGGACTTCCGTTGGCTCCTTCCACGGGGCAAGTTCGGAATAATCCCAACTCAGGGCGCCTCGGCGAGACGTGTCCCCCTCCATCTGCTCAAACGTCCTGTTCCAATATCGCCATGGTTGGCTGCTATCTAGTTCCGGGACGGTTTCTAGGCTTCGGCGCCCGTCCATCGAGACTCGTGGATGGAGTCCACCTGCCCGGCGTTCTCTGGTTTCTCGGGGTCTGGCTCCCCACTCCGACGGGGTGGGCACCGAGATCAAGGGGAGAGCGGTTGCTTTCGGCCTTGCCCCGAGATTGCTTTCGGTCTCGTCTCGAGTACTGAAGTCGATGAGAGGCAGGGTAGAGGTGGAAGCGCCGGTTCCGTTCCCGGTTGCTCCCAGCTCCTGGGAGTCTTGGGTTTGCACCGGTTGATTGTCGGGAGACGCATACGGATCAAACAAAGGATCCCTGTCCGGGACAACCTTGGATTCCGCTGGGCCCGACGCAGACATGATTGGTAACAAAATGTCAGACTGTGGCTAGATAAGGTACTCTCTGCAAGATTCCCCTTAGAAGCAAGAATAAGTCCAATGTCTAGCAAAGGAAGTTTTATTGCAGAAAAGGTCCATTATAGTCCACTGTCCTGAATAGGAGACTCAGGATGGTACATGATCATTGTTACCAATGAAGAACAAGCATAGGATACAGAGTAACAATACCCATCTGGAACAGCCTCCCCCCACAGTTCTCAAAACAACATCTTTCAGTCCTGGGAAGCTGCTCTCCTTCAAGGCCAATGCCTGGTGGAACGGTGTTAGACAAAACAGTCCTCTGGTGGGAATGCTGCCTGGGAACTGGTGCACCTGAGGAGAAAACACTTAAACACTAAAAGCATTAGAAAATGGAGTCAGTATAGTTAAGATATATACTGGACCTGACAGCGCGGAGGAAGGAGGGGCTCCTGACTCCCTCCCTGCTGTTTTCCCAAGGGTGCAGCTCTAAAATTATGCAAATACCTCCCAGGGCCATTTTGGCTGAGGAAAATGGCAAATCTGGATCTAATTAGTTTTAAAATGCCTTGTGTATTTTGGTTCTGTACCTGACACCAGGAACGCAGGTGAAGTCTTTCAGTCTTTCAGGTTAAGACCAAAACAATTAATCATCCCTCTTCTCCCCACAAGGCCTTTGCTTCCTTAAGTGTCTCTTTTACAAAATGGCGAAAAGGGCCATTTGAAGCCATCCAATAGTGCCACGGTGCACGGCTCCAAGCCAGAATGTCACCCTTTCAAATTCCATGCAGTTTCAACTTAGGGTTGAGCGCTCCAGGCCCTGACTTCTGTGCTTACTCTATTTCTTGGTTTGCTTCCTCTCAGAACTCGCCAGCAAGATACGGATCACAGCGAAGATGAGGGGGTTAAATAGCTCTTTGGGCTTTTTTGCACAGGCGATTTTTGCCATGTTTGGCTCCATACCTCTTTGGGTTCCGGATGATTACCTCCCACTTCAGATTTCAATGCTCAAGGGTTCTATTCTGGTTTTTCTGCCTGTGCTTTTTCTGCACAAGGAGAAAACTCAGAAGAGAACTAGGGTTGCCAGCCTCCAGGCAGTGGCTGGAGATCTCCTGGAATTACAACTGGTCTCCAGGCCACAGATATCAGTTCACCTGGAAAAAATGGCTACTTCAGGGGGTAGACTCTATGGATTTATGCCATGCCAAGGTCCTTTCCCTCCCCAAACCCCACTTTCTCCAGGTTTCTCCAGGTTTCACCCCTGAGATCTCCAGGAATTTCCCAACTTGGAGCTGGCAACCCTAAAGAGAACTCTTGAAACACCTTATTGAAATCTGAAGGAGGAGTTAAGCTTCCAGAACTTGGAAGAAAAACCTGAAGAGGTATGGGGCCAAATGTGGCAAAAATCACCAGTGCAAAAAAAGGCATGTCTGTCTATTTGGGCAAAAGCTGCTGAGGAACATAAGGGACCTTGGAAAGAGGCACTAGACTGGGGGGGGGAGGGGGATCTTAGGAACTCCTAGGGCTAGCCATGGCCCCTAGGTATCCAGAGCCAAAATAAATCCTAGCAGGATATGATTTAGTAAAAAGAGATAGCAGGTGCAGCATAATAATTATACTAAGAAATGAGAAACAGCAAATGCAAAGTTGACTAAAAGAGTTGGCAAAGCTCATTTGCAAGGGAAATGCAACTGATTGTGTTGCCTTAAATGGAAAAAAATGTGTTAAACCTGATCAAGCCATCCTCCCACACACTCTTTTCCTCAAGTGGCTTTTCTTACCTTTCTTTGCAGTGTGGGAGGAAGCCAATGTTTTCTTAACAATAGGCATAGGAAAGAAGCAATTTATCTAGATGCTGAAAGAGAATGAACCATTGTCTAATGCCCAAAGCAGACCTAATCTCACTCTTAAAAGATGTCCTGTTCCTTCAGGTGTGCTCTTTTTGAAAAGATCTGTCCTACTAAACATGGATTTAGAAAGCTTTCTGTGCAGCTTATAATATCAAACAATGCATTAATAACTTACTGAAAACAAAAACACCATAGATCAATACAGTCAAGATATCCACACAGCTATTCACTTACCCAATGAAATCATAAAGAGGTTAACCACAGTTAACCACATAGAAGTTAGCCACAGTTAACTTCTATAAACCTACTGGAATGAAATAGTCTCTACTGATTTGATAAAGGCCATCATTAAAGGAAGGAATTGCATAAGATGGGGGCTACTGCTGTCAGGACCCTGTTCCTTTTGCCAGACAACTTCATCTTAGATGGAACTGGCAATCAGAGCACGGAACTATCTGATGATCTTACAGTGCAAAAAGATCCACATACTCAGGGCTGGCATGTCCATGGAGGCAGGTCTGGCAGCTGCCTCAAGCACTGAGGTGCCAGAGGGGGCGCCGGGGGAGGGGGCACATGCCGTGGAGCTGGCGGCAGCAGTGCTGGCGGCAGCAGTGCTGGCGGCTGAATAGGAGGGCTGGGAAGCCGCCCATGCACCTCCTCAGCCGCCTGCCGTGCCTCGCCCGCAGCTGCTCCAGCCTCCCAGCCCTTCCGCTCAGTTGCCTCATGCTGCCACCGCCACCACATGCACACAGCTGCAGGCCAGATGCAGCAGGCATCAGGGGTGGTGTGGGGCAACTGGAGGGCTGGGAGGCCACCCACATGCCGTCCCAGCTGCCTGCCACACGAATGGAGCCAGCTTGCAGCGGCATGCTGTGTGATGATGTCACATGCAGTGACGTCATCACACAGTTCGGGTACCCATGCGTGAAGTGAATGCCCTGAAGCTGCCTCTAGCCTCAGGCACCACAAACTGTGGCACCAGTCCTGCACATACTCCAGATGACCATGCCATTTAGGGTTCAAAATAGTACTTCAAACCATGCTTGGAAACTAATGGAGAGCTCGTGTAGTTCTCTCAGGATAGGTATAATATTCTAAAGAGCCAACAGCAGTCTTTTGAACAATCTGTAAAGATCATACATAGGGCATGTTACAGCACTCACTGGAGATTATCAAGGCATTTATAAAAGAGATGAAAGTATTATACCTTTCAATTAAGCATATGTTCAATTTTCTTCAGTTTTACATTAAAGGCATTTGTCTTCTGCATCTGGTATCCTTAGGGATCCCATTCCCCTGGCATGGGCGGGGGATCTCCCACTTTCACTCTCCACCCCCTGCCACCACTCACCTGGCCAGCACTGGAGAAGGGCGCGGTAACGGGCCTCCCAGGCATGCTCCCAGGGGCTGCACAACGACATCTCTCCTGGGAGTGACATCATTGCGCCACTCCAAGATCCTTTGCATGCTTTGCAGCAGGCTGATTTGGACACCAAATGGGCTGAACTGGGCCCCTTGCAAAGTGCGCACATGCTCCTGCACCCGCGTGATAATGTCACCTGGAAGCATAGAGCAAGAAGAAAGGTAAGCGCCAAGCCCACAGCCTCCCGACAGGATGGTAAGGGGACCTGGCAACCCTAGGCACCCTAACTGTGCAGGCCTAGATTTAGCATGAAACCAAAATTAGGAGATGCAATTGACTACATGTAAGGGCAAAATTTAACACGTTCGGCAGTAGAACAGAAAAGAAGGGTAAAAAAGAGTAATGGAGAACTGCAAAGAATGACAACAGTTAAAATGAGGGGTGATATGAGACATTTATCTACACAAAACACATGGATTTGGTTTCAGCTTGCACACCCATATCAACTTCACTAGTTCTTAAGTCTATCTCAAAATGCAGACATGTGATCCAGATATTCCTGAAGTTTCTGTTACCCCCCACTATCACCTTGCTCAAAAATTGCAAACTTGAAACTAGCTTATAATTAGCCAAATCATCCTTATGCAAGGAAGACTTCATTTGAAAATATTTTACAATTGTCTCCTTAAGAGGTTTACAGTGCAATCCTAAGCAGAGACTCCCATATAAGCCTATTGAAATCAATGGGTTTAGATTGGAGTAACTCTGTTTAGGATTGCACTGTTAGAGAACTAGTCCTTAATCAAAGAAGAATGTATATGTCAGACAGAGGTTAACATGTCTGGCATAGAAGGAAGAAGTTACATAGTTACATAGAGAAAACTGCGCAGACTGGGAGCAAAGCAGCTAAGATGGGCAGTTTTTCTCCCGATTTAATTTCACCCTTAAACATTTCCCAGGGAAGTAGAATTTTTTGGCAGATGCCCTGTCTCACCTCCCACAGCATGCCAGCCAAAGAGAGGAGGTGGTAGACACAATGTTTTTCCCCCCCAATTGGGGGGGGGCAGTAGTTACTAGGAACCAAACTAGAAAGGGGACTTCCACGCTGCCTTCCCTTTCCATGGATTAGGAAGAGAGGGTGAAGAGAGAACTAGAAAAAGAACCAGGGGAGGGATTATCAGAGCAATGGGAAAAGAGGATAAATGGATGTTGGTATCAAAATGGAAAGATGTATATTCCGCCGGGACTGAGGGGAGAAGTATTAAAAAATTGCCATGATAGTAAGCTAGCAGACCATTTTGGCTACCTCAAAACATTGAATCTAACCCAAAGGCAGTTTTGGTGGCCCAAAATGAGGAAAGATGTGTCCCAATATGTGGCCACCTGTCAAGTATGCTTAATGGGAAAACCGAGAGGGGGGAAAACCACCAGGATTGTTACAACCAATGGAGAACTCCCCTTGACCTTGGTCTGTAGTATCAATGGATTTTATCACGGATCTTCCTCCAAGTAAAAGAAAGACAGTGATTGGGGTGGGTGGGGGTGGATCTGTTCTCTTAAACAGGCTCCTTTTGTCCCTTGCGCCAAGCTACCCACAGCCAAGAAGCTAGCCAGTCTGTTCATGTTGCACATAGTGAGGCTTCATTCATTCCCTGAGAAAGTAATTTCAGATAGAGGCCCACAGTTTATTGCTAAATTTTGGAAACAGTTAATGGAAGTGACCGGCATCACCCAAGGGATGTCATTGGGATACCATCCAGAAAGGGATGGGCAGACAGAAAAGGTCAATCAGGTGTTAGAACAATTTCTAAGGTGTTATATAAACTATCAGCAGGATAATTGGACAGAATTATTCAGCTTTTGCTGAATATTGTTATAACAACAGCATTCACAGCTTTACCAGAGCGTCGCCTTTCAAGATCACCCAAGGGTTTGAGGGCAAGGCAATGTGGTTTATTAGAGACACTCCTCCAGAGAAAGGAGGAGAGGAGAAAACTGAACTCCACAATTGGTGGAGGGGAATTGTAGAACAGTGGGAGCTAATTCCACAGACCCTGAGAAAAGCAAAAAGGGATTAGAAGGCCCAAGCAGACAAGAAGCACTCACCTCAATGGGACTTAAAAATAGGAGGACGGGTATTTATATCTACAAAGAACTTACGGGGAGAACAGTCTAGTAAAAAATTAGGTTGGAAGTTCGTAGGCCCATTCAAAATAATAGAAGTCATTAATGGAGTAACAGTAAGATTAAAACTACCAAAGAATTTAAAGAGTGTTCACCCCATTTTCCATTGCAGCCTCCTAAAAAGGGCACCAGATCTGGATCAGTGGAACCCAAAACTGGGGACTTCCCCCCCTCGTGATGGTGAATGGCCAACCGCATCATGATGTAGAATCTATTCTGGATTCAAAACGCAAACGAGGGAAACTATTATATCTTATTTGGTGGAAATATTTTAATCAAAGTCACCAAGAGTGGGTCACAGCGGAAGATGTTAGAGCTCCAAAATTAGTTAAGGAGTTTCACAAACGATATCCAGATAAACAGAGAGGGAGCTGAAAATGGGGGGGGGCAGAATGTCAGACAGGGGTTAACCTGTCTGGCATAGAAGGCAGAAATTACATAGTTGCAGTTTAATATCTGTCAGGAGTTAGCCTGTCAGTTATAGTAGGGAAGTAACATAGTTGCAGTTCTAGCGTTGAAAGGCTGTCAAAGCCAAGAGTTCCGTTCCATAGGAAAAGGGAGGGGCAAGGAGTATATAGTCAGCATTGTTACAGTTAAACAGTCATTCTCGGCAATTGCCTTATGTTGGTTGGTTGTACTGTGATTCCTGAATTTAAAAAATCTGTTTACTGAATCTGTCTCTGCCTGATCTGATCAGTGCGGATATTTTTGGGAAGATCCATGGAACAGAAACTGACAGTATAGTCCTTTCCAAAGTTGCTCGGATCTTGTACCTGCATAGTTTAATCAGTGAGAATTAGCAAGGATCAATATAGCAAGGCCTTCACAAGGACCTTATCTGCAACACTGAGGGAGAGCAATCCAAAATTATTCAAATGAAGATGACAAGTAGTTGTTTCTGACGCTTCTGGTATAAGATGCACTTTCAGTCTGGCATCTAAGTTGGACCAGATAGGAAAGATTTCATCAAAAGGAAAATAGCTAAAGCACTGTAGGAGTCACAAATTCAGAAGTATAGATCTACATTTTTAAACAACTTATTTTCAGCTAGATAACTGTGTTGGTATGCCATAGAACAGCAAGATTTGAGTCCAGTAACACCTTAAAGACCAACAAAATTTCCAGGGTATAAGCTTCCAAGAGTCAAACTCCCTTCGTGGGTCATTTTATCATATGTGGTGGACACGTAAGAAAGCAAAAATTTAATTTAATTTAATTTAATTTATTATATTTATATTCCGCCCTCCCTGCTTTCGCAGGCTCAGGGCGGATAACAAATACAAACATGTTTAAAAACATTTAAAAACATTAAATAATACATTTAAAAACATTTAAAAACATTAAATATAACAATTCATGCTGCCCAGTGGTTCATACATGCCTCTGTGTTTGCATAGGGGTGATGGTTTAACCCCCCCTTCACGGGGGGGGGGCGGGCACTGCCCGGCGTTAGCCATATGCCTGGCGGAATAGCTCTGTCTTACAGGCCCGGCGAAATGCAAGCAAATCTTGCCGGGCCCTTGTCTCGCAAGACAGAGCATTCCACCAGGTCGGGGCCAGGACTGAAAAGGCCCTGGCCCTGGTCGACGCCAGGCGGGCCTCCCTAGGGCCAGGGACACTTAAAAGATGTTTTCCGCCAGAGCGGAGAGTCCTCCGGGGCTCATATGGTGAGAGACGGTCCCTCAGATACGTCGGTCCCAGTCCGCGTAGGGCTTTGTAGGTTAACACCAAAACCTTGAACCTGATTCGGTACTCCACTGGCAGCCAATGCAGCTGGCGTAGCACCGGTGTAATATGCTCCCACACCGGTGCTCCAGCAATGACCCGCGCTGCTGCATTCTGTACCAGCTGTAACCGCCGGATCAGGCCCATGGGAAGCCCAGCGTAGAGCGCGTTACAGTAATCCAAACCTAGAGGTGACCATTGCTTGGACCACGTAGTCATGTCACGGGGAGACAAATAAGGGGCAAGCTGCCTGGCCTGCCGAAGATAATAAAAGGAAGACCTGGCAACTGCAGTGATCTGGTCCTCCATCTTCAAGGAGGAATCCAGAATCACCCCCAGGCTCCTAACCCTCGGTGCCAGTGTAAGTGCTGCCCCATCAAGTGTAGGAAGCTGGGGTCCCAAAGCCATCTCCCCACGACCCACATACAGGACCTCCGTCTTCGTGGGATTCAATTTCAGCCGACTTTGTCTCAACCAACCAGCCACAGCCTCAAAAGCACGCTCCAGGGCATCAGGGGCCGATCCAGGCTGCCCGTCCAACAACAGATAAAGCTGGGTGTCATCCGCGTATTGGTGACACCCAAGCCCGAAACTCCGCACCAGCTGGGCGAGGGGGCGCATATAGATATTAAATAATAACGTTTTGGTCACAGATAAAATCATTAATTCAAGAGACTTTGAAGATTAAAATACAATCAAAACCAGAAACTTCCTTGTTGGGAATGATGGACAGTCAACTGGAAAGAAGTTTTGGAACTCTATTTTTATATATGATTACAGCAGCAAGACTATTGTATGCACAAAACTGGAAAACAACAAAATTGCCTACAAGGGAGGAATGGTTGATAATGGTTTTGGAACAGAGATGGGAAAGAACCAGAAAAAACCCCTAAACCTGCAGTTCATGGTTTGTCATGTTTCATGAACCATGAACCATAAACTTTCATGAACCTGTCCCAGTTCACGAATCGGTTCATTTTGGTTCGTGAAAATGTTACTTCCGGGCCAGCAAATCACCACTTCCTGGTCAGCAGAAGGTCTGCAGGAAGTCCATCCCCTGTTGCCTAAGAAACTGATTGATCGGCACCAGGCTGTCTGCAGTGATGAACTGAAAAATGAACCAAAAAGACCAGCCTAATATTCATGATGGTTCGTCAGAAATGGGATCTGACGAACCGCTGCTTCACAAACCACGAACCAGCCTGGTTCATCATGAATTTTGGTTCATATTTCGGTTCGTGCCCATCTCTATTTTGGAATTTGCATCAATGGCAAAACTTACTTGGTCGATTAGAGAAAAGACAATTGTAATGATTTTAAGTAAATGTATGTATGTGTCTTTAAATGCTTGGTGTGGTATAGATGAAGAATGGGGGTGAAAGAGAGGGATGAGTAAGTGATATGAATGGTTTATGACTGAGAGTGTGGGCAGAGTGAATGCAGTTTTAGAGTGAAAGTGGAGAAAAAAGATTCAGTCAGGGCAAGAGAGGCAAGCTGTGTGCAGCCTAAGCTTGTTTATGTTGTCTGAGAGAAATATAACCAGTGTGGAAGCCTGAACTGTGTTTGTGAAAGAACATTCAGTCAGGAGAAAGCAGGCAAACTGTGTGTGCGCCTGAGAAAAGGTCTTACTTGTAATTGGGAAATTAATGTCAAAAGCAGGCAAACTGTGTGTGAAGCCTGAGAGAAGATCTATGTGACTAGGGCCGTTGTCACACGGACATCTGTTCCGTTAAATTTACAACATATAGCGTCATCGCTGATATCGGCACAGTAACGTTTCTTTGTGTCACCTCGTGTTTCTTCGCGCTCCCAGCTTTCCACACCTAAGCGCTCTGTTCCGTTCTCTCCAATGGGCGCAGAAGCAGCTCCTCCCCCGCTTTTTTTAAAAAAAAATTGGCGTTTAATTCCGCTATAACGGAATAACATTAATGTTAAAAAAAAAACCCCTGGAAAATGACTGAACACGGCCATTTTTAGCGAGGTGTGGTTTTGGGTTAAAATAAAAATTTCTCTGATGGCAATTCAGTCATTTTTACTTGTTTTCTTCAGCAGAAAATTTTCATTGTGTGATGTCGTTATAGCGATATAAGGACATTATTACAAAAAAAAAAAGGGAGTCGCGGGAGAAATGGATTCTGGGATTGAGGAGAGAAAAAAAGGGTGGGCCTATGGTGTGGTGAGGTGAAAAACATCGATGTGAGGCATTCACACTGAGGCACAAAATATCACGACTATCAAGCACAAAGCAGAAGAGCGGAAATCACATCAGTGTTGGAATAAGGTGGGTGTTTGCCAGGAAATTGCGCCATTTTCGCGCTAAATAGAAGCCCATGTGACGACGGCCTAGGTTTAAGTAACTTTAAGAATTGAGAACTACTCTTTTGAAACCATCAAATTTTAGAAATAATATGAAACCAATACGCTTCTTATAAAAGTTTACTTTGTTTTTTTTATATCCCAGAGTATCTGTCATTCCTATATCCCCTTACTTTCCTCAGGGCCACATAGTACCACGAAAGAGCCTGACCCTTGGGCACGTTACTTAAAGGGGAAATTTAAATAAAATATTCTGGAATTTAATTCCTGGTGGCAGCAATCTACCAAGATGGGCAAGAACAAAAGGCTTAAAGACCAAATCTACCCAAGAGAAAGAAAGGGGTCATAACAACCATATCTACTTTTTTGGTTGAATGGAAATCTTTTATAGACTTTTTACATGAAATAAATAATAATGATTTGATGGTATGTAGATTTATGGATTAAGGAATATGAACTTTAGAAAAAAGAGAGCTTTTATTCTTAACATAGAGAAAATCAGAACCCCGCTTGTAGTTTAATTAGTTTTTTCTCTTTTCTTTTTAAAAATTATTTTCTTTTTCTACGTCTTCTTTCTCTTCTTATTTTTCTCCCTTTCCTTCTTCTTTTTTTGTTGTTTATATGTATTGCTAGTTTGGTTTGTTTGTTAGATGATTTTGTTTTTATTTCTTATGTATTGTTTATTGTTTACTGTTTAAATAAAAATATATTAACACAAAAAAGAGTCAAGCTCCCTTCGTCAGATTCACGTAGATACTTGTATCTACAGTAGACACTTGTATCTGATGAAGGCAGCTTGACTCTTTTTTTGCATGTTAATATATTCAAAAGCTTATACCTTGGAAATCTTGCTAGTCTTTAAGGTGCAACTGGACTCTCAATGTTGCTCTTTAAACAATTTAGCTTGACAAGATTCTGATCAGACAATGCTGGCAAAGAAAAATTGCCTATCTGTGCTATCCTAAGCAGAGATAAGCTTCTCCACTCATTCCTACCCCCCCCCCCCCAGTCCAAACCGGACAACACTGCCTAGGCTGACCTAGAGCTAGGAGGTGGAGGCTGGCACTGACGGGGCAAATTGACCACTCTTAGGAGAGAGAAAGAGCAGCAATGGCTATGTGCTTTTCAAACCACACTGATTGTCTGCTGCCAGAAGTGACTACCACCCTCCTCTGGGTCCCAGAGCTTTTGCAATTTTTTTTTAAAAATCATCATTTTCATAGCGTTATATTCACCATCCATTTCAAGAATACACGCAGCAGATTCTCTGAATTCCCAGCTTTCATATAAAAAAGTAAGTCTCTATCCTCTTCCCTTGTAGATATATGACCTTTTTCTTTATATCTCCTCAATGGAAAGAGCTGGAGACTTACTTTTTTTAGAAAAATGAAAACTGAGAATTTAGAGAATCTGCTGCATGTGTTATTATAGTGATAGGTCAATATAACACTATGAAAATGACAAAAAAGATAGAAAACAAACTAGGAGGGGGGAAAGGAAGGTGGAGGGAGGAATGGTTCAGTGATGATGGGCGTCCAATCATTGAAAAGTGGGCTGGAGAGGGGTAGGCGTCGGCAGGACAAACAACACCAAAAGAAACATTACGCACAAGGAAAAGATCGACTCAAAATCACCTTCCAAAAAAGATCTGCAGGTAAAAGTGATCTCAAAGGAATCAAGAAAAAAACAGGGGGAAACAGAAAAACCCAAAATGAAAACTAAAAGCAAAAAAATGTGTGTGCAGAAATCAGGGGATAAATCAAAGCAGTATGAAACCAGAACCAATGGGGGGAAAACCTGTGCAGAAAACCCCTTGGAGTAGAGATATGGTCCATGCTTTATAGATGATCTGGGGGAATAGTGCATCCACCTACATCACCAGCAATTCGCCGTAAAATTCATCTGCATTTGTATGGGCTGATACTGGCATTTCTAGGGATATCGCTCTGTTGAAATTAAGTAGTAAGTATCAGTGTACCAGAGTTCCAGATACTTGGTAAACAGCTGAGTTAGTCATTATTAGATTATTTAACAAAGCTGCATGAAAATATTCATATTAAACTTACTTGACTCGGTTACTGATTGACTTAAATTCTAAGTTGGCAGATGTTAGCTGATAAGGTAAATAATAGCACTTTTTCTCCCACTTGAAGCAACTCTGCATAGGGTTGCAATAGGAAGCAATTTTCAGTATCTAATGCACTAGCAGGGCATTTTTAGATAAATATCTGTCCTGACCCTTAAAATGTCCATTTAAAATTAAAATACATAATAATTAAAATCATAGCAACAAAAAAGAAAATTAGAGGCAACTTACTCTTCCTATATTAACACATCAAATCCAGGATAGTACTTATAGTTTATCCATTAACCATGCTAGCTATAGATGGTTTTAACAGAGTTTTTATTACTCATGTGATAAACTTTGCCATTTGTGATGTTACTCATTATTTAAGGAGGCTTGGCTTTTTTGCAGCAAAACAAATTAATAAAACAAAAACTGGATATAAGTGTTTGGGTGGATGCTAAATTATTGGGTACCCTGAGAACAGCTTCTCTCTACAGACAGCTTGCATTCTCCCCTTTAATCCTTCCACCTTCTTTTACTGATCTATTAAATTTCGAGCATAGGAAAGCATTCATCAATGCACATTCGGCTATTTTACAACTGGCAATGTTAAGAGGTCAATAAAGAAAAGTCTTTCTTTGCTGAAGAAAGGCCGAATCCACACTTCCTTTTTGTTTCCGCGCCTTTTTCGCAAGCAGCATGCTATTCATGCAGATACTCACATGCTTTCCCATTCCGTGTGTTCCCCGCCATCACCGCGCCACTATTGCGCCTTCCCTCAAAACCACATGATATTGGTGGAAATCTGTTTTCTCCCCTTTTTTTTCACAGTGCATAAAGGTCAGTATACCGGTAAACCAACCGTAGTGAGAAGTGGTTTGCGCGGGAAAAGAAACGGTCACTGGAGTCAAGATATTGGTATACCGGATAATTGACCCTTTTTAAAAAAAAAAATGGGAAGTGACGAGTGCTGTCAATTCTGACAGCGGAGGATGGAACCGCCCACTGTGACACTTTATTCAGTGGCGTGTGGAGAACTGATTGCGCCATAAAGACACAATGGAAGGGTGAATGTGAAGATGCACAGCATGGTAATGGAATGAACCCGATTCCCACGACTGCGCAAGATAAGCGGATGGTGAGTGAGTGTGGATTCGGCCAAAGTCTTTCTTAGTTGGAGGAATACTTGGTAGAAGGTATTATGGGATCCAGTTTAGTGGAAGAGAGTTACACTATGCAACACAAAAGCTACAATATGGTCTGTTTCCCATTTATAAACTAAATGTATTTGTATGTATTTGTAAAATAAATAAAATAAATACATAAAATAAAATGTGGTGTAGTGGTTGGACCAGGATCTGGAGACTGAGGTTTGAATCCCCTGCTCTTCCATAGATGCTTGCTGGGGGACTGTGGGCCAGTCGAACACTCTTAGTCTAACCTACCTCACAGGGTTGTTGTGAGGATTAAATGAAGGAGAGTAGAACTATGTAAGCCACTTTAGGTCCCCTCTGAGTAAAAAAGCAGGGTGAAAATGAAGTAAATAAATAAATAAGATATTGCAACTGAATATAAAATAAAGGTTGTGGCTAGTCAATGCTGACATTTCCTAAAACAGATTACAGAACTACATATCTCAGCTAGTAAAATCCCTGTGCAAATTAACTTCATCTCCTTTTCTTTTAGAAATGTGGGCTGCAATGTCATATATAAGTACTGAGATTAGTAATAGGCTTTAGAAGCACTCAAACCTGTTGGGTTTTTTCCACTGAAATCTGTAGTTAGTTGTGTTCTGCTTAATTCACCCTTTCCTACTGAAGAAGAGGTCAGCACTGCGTATCATTTCAGATACTGTTGATGTGGATATGGCACGTTAACTACACAATCCTACAGAGAGTTATACTCTTCTAAGTCAATTGATTTCAATGAACTTAGACGGGGGTAACTCTTCTTAGGATTACACTGTTAATGTATCACAATGTAGTTTCATGGCTTACAGCCATTTATTCTTACTGCCTGTTTAATAACATTTTTTTTGTCCTAGTTAACAACTTTAACATGGACTTGAATAATTTATTGCTAAAATGAGTCAAGGCACATTCCTCAAGCAAACTTCCCTAACAACTCATTCAGTTTATAAAAATCCAAATTCATATTGTCCAAGTTAATTTTTCCAACTTTAATAAAGTACGTAAGTATTAAGTTTGTGAAGAGGCTGGTTAACAATTATTGCCCTTAGATTAATCAACAGAAATTATTCTTGTTTTTAAATGACATCAAAGTTAAGTATGAATTTGAAGATTTTTTTTTTAAAAAAACTGTTTTGTATTTGTACAAAATTCCATTTCTCCTGAAAGAAATGACAAATAGGGTCATATAGATTATTTGCTCTGTCTCCATTGTGTACATTTCTGGCTGGGTTCTGTTGTTTCTCTCACCAAGAGCCTGTTTCTAATATAGATTTGGATTTCAGACAGTACGCGTAATTATAGATTTCTTTCACTCTTTCTACAATATCATAGTGAACTCTGCTTGCTAGGAGAAAAGGTAATTGTTGGTTTTCAGTGGTACTGGAAGTTAGATCTATTTATGGATATCTCTGCCCACCTCCCCAGCCATATTTGTTCTTCTGTCCTCCTTTGCAGTTCTCTCTCCAAGCATCATAACGGAGTTATCAACTTGTTCTTCCTTCTTAATATGTCATTAATTGCTATAGCAGGGGTAGGGCACATTTATAATGAGACATGCCATCTGTCTTCCTTTTCACAGTGTTTTAAAGTCATTCAGAGAGGACGCCATTCTGTCAGCCGCAGCATTCACAGAAAGGTCAGTCGCTGAAGACTGCTTATTTCAAACTCTGTATGTGGGAAGCAGCACATGGCAAAGCTTTGCAATTAGAGACCTGAAAATCACGAATGTTAAAGCTTTTAAATCTGGCAAGATTCCTGCGACATATCATGTTACAGCCTGTGGAATTTTGGTCTCATGTTGTTTGTTGGTTTCTTCACACTGCTATTGCATGGACAGGTGAAACTTCATTCTCATCTTCAAGCTCATCTCCTACAAATGTCCAGATCCAACAGATGATCAAGAGTAGCTAGGGCCTTCATTGTAATAGATGAGGATGGCAGCCAAAGAAAGGCTTGGAGAAATCTCCTTGTTAGAGTGACATTTTTGAAAAGCGGTTACAAAAGGAAAATAAGTATCTATAAACAATAATGCACTTTCCTAACAATTGGAGTCAATGCATTTAGAAGAGTGTATCTCTGTGTAGGACTCTTTAGGATTCTGTTTATCTATTTATTTCCTAGCATCAGGGCTTTTTTTCAGCTGGAACGCGGTGGAACGGAGTTCTGGCACCTCTTGAAAATGGTCACATGGCTGGTGGCCCCTCCCCCTGATCTCTAGACAGAGGGGAGTTTAGATTGCCCTCCACACCTTGGTGCAGAGAGCAATCTAAACTACCCTCTGTCTGGAGATCAGGGGGCGGGGCCACCAGCCATGTGACCATTTTCGCCAAGGGTCATTTAAACTTTAAAAAACTCCCCCCTTGTTCCAGCTGACCCAAAGTGACATCATTGTGTGGTCCTGAGTTCCACAACCTCTTTTCCCAGAAAAAAGCCCTGCCTAGCATGATCAGCCCCAAACCACTCTTAAGAACATCTACTATTCTGTGTTGAAATACATGAATCACCCAAAGCCTGCCATCATGGAATGCATTTCTAATACAGGAGAGCTGGAAGGAGTAGCCAGCAAGATACGATTATGATGGGTACACAGCACAATCCATCCTTGCATCCTGCCTGTACATCATTATGTAAAATGAAGAGCATCAACTTCATCGTTTTGGGTGACGCTCTGTTCGCAAGATAAATGTCTGATCCTGGAATCATGGGCTGGATTAGCAACAAGAGTTGTGGAGGATACGATCTTATAGGAGGGCATCAGCTGAAGGAACTGATGAATAAATAAACCTTGAAAATAATCCTCTCAACAGGCACACTGGCAGTAGCCCTTTGCTTCCTTTCCAGAATAAGGCTGAGATGGCATTGCAGTTCCCCTGCCCTGCAGTGAGGAAGCACACAAAATTATGCAACAAGAATATCTGGAAACTTTTTCAAAGTATGCAATGCCTAGCATTAGTCCATGTATATCAGTGTTTTTGACTCCATTTTCTCTTTTTTTGGTAATAAGTGATGGAGTGGACACACGTCTAAAATGACTTTTTCTGGCCTAAGAAACTTTCCTCTAACTTTAATGGCTCTTCTGTTAGAGGAAGAGCTATGTTGGAGGAAAGTTCATTAGGTTGAAGGAAGGCTTCAAACTATGATTGCTATGTCCCCACCAGCACTCAGTGGAGGCAACAGCTTTGTGTATGTAAGTTCTGGCTAGGAATCTGGAAATGATGTTGCTGTGTTGTGTTCCTGATCTCTATGTTTTTTACCATAGAAATCAGGGGAGAAATCCTAGAACATTGCACATCATGGTGATGTTACTCTAGGTTCCTAGCTAGAAGTGATCTCACAGCATCATGAACACTGTGTTGCCAGGCTCCCTCCACCCCAGACCTGCCACTGTTCGAGCCGGGCAACCCAAGTTGAAACTTTGCTCAGTGTAGTGGCAGGATATGAGTAGGATCCACCCCAGTAGCCTGAGTATCATTGCAATGTATAAATGCCCCAATTCAAGTTTTTTAGTGGATAGTTCATACAGCAGTTATACATCTAAATACAGAGAAAGAGCAGAAGACTAAATTTGTAGTAAAATTGTTTAATCCCCCCCCTTTTAAGCATTATTTATTTCTGAAGTCTACATTAGCAAAAAGCAAATAGTTCAAAATGATGGCTTGATAACAACTTGTTACTATGTGAAACAGCTATAGTCCAGGAAATTAAAGATTAGGCAACAAGGATCATTACTGGTAAGGCTAGAACACAATTTTTGGAATATAATGAATGGAATCAATCAAGCAAATGAAACACTTAAGCACAAAGTCAACGATCTAGGAGATGATTTCCTAAAAGCACAGGAGCACAATAATAATGCCAACAGTAGTGATGATGACTTAGAAAAATCAAAAAATACAATCATGTAATAGAAATAATATGTCTTTGTCCGGGGTCTGAGCCCCAGCCCCCAGACTTGACAAGAGGGAACAGCAGGGGACAAAAGGGTGGCAGCAACTCCACCCCCCAAGCCGGCAACCAGGGCCAGAACCTACCTACTCCATGGGGAAGGGGCAAAAGGCCAGTACCTCAGAGGGGTGGAGGGGGCAAGGAGAAACCAGCCAGCCCCACCCTCCAGGGGGAAGAGAGGGGGCTAAGCAGGCCGGAGGGAAAGGGACACAGCAGGGAGAAGGTGGGTCCAGCAGCAGCAGCAGCAACCCAAGCAGAGCCCTTACCTGGCAGGGAGAGGACGCCGCCGCTGCAGCCCAGAGCCACACCATGGCTAGAAGACAGCAGCCTGGCTCAGGAGTTGCTAGAAGCCAAGCCTCTCCAGGGGGGGCTGCCACAGGCATTCTGGGGGAGGAGATGGGTAACCCCGCCCAGCATTGCTGAGCAGGCAGCGCAGAAGCTGGCTAAGGCAGCTCCTCGTGAGCAGGGCCAGGCAAGCCCAATAGCACAGAGGCTGGCTGGGGCAGCTCCTCGTGAGCAAGGCCAGGCAAGCTCAATAGCACAAGGGCTGGCTGGGGCAGCTCCTCGTGAGCAGGGCCAGGCAAGCTCAGTAGCTCAGAGGCTGGCTGGGGCAGCTCCTCGGGAGCAAGGCCAGGTAAGCCCAATAGCACAGAGGCTGGCTGGGGCAGCTCCTCGCGAGCAAGGCCAGGCAAGCTCAATAGCACAAGGGCTGGCTGGGGCAGCTCCTCGTGAGCAAGGCCAAGGAGCCCTCAGCTGGGGATGGCTCGTACTCAACCCCACCCTGCCAGCATGGCAAAAGGGCCCAGGAGGGATTAGTGGTTGGAGGGAAACACCTGGAGGAATGCACAGCTGGGCCCAGTCAGGAGAGGGAACAAGCCTGGAAGGAGGGCGGGGTGGAGAAAGGAAACCCTATAAAGGGTGGCTGGGAAGAGCTCTGCGGTGGTGGGTGTGAGTGAGGAGTGATGATGTGGAGTGAGAGCAGTAGGATGCAAGGGTGGAGGCTTGGAGGAGAGTTCTGGAAGGAGGAGATGGAGGACACAGAGGGTAAGCAGGCCAGGTTGAGCAGGCCAGCGAGTGGACTGAGAGGGAGTCTGGGTGAGGTATACCGCCCCTCCTTCCACAGAGCAGGGTCCTGCAGAGTCCCTGGCCCCCCTGTGACGTCAGGAGCAGACCGCCCAGTGCCACGCCCAGCGGCAGCTGCGGCAAGCCCTGACAAGTTGGTGGCCCGTACGGGGAGAGACGTTCCGGCGCAGGCGCCAGTCAAGGGGCGGCCTCCCAAGGCCGCCACCCCAGTGGAGCTCGGACTGTGGCTGGAGGAACGCCAGGATAGGATGTGGGGAAGGCTGGAGGCAGCCTACCCAGCTGCTCCAGCGGAACTAACACTGACAGCAGAGCCGCAGATGCAAGCCGGCGCGCTCACAGAGGCCTTGCCAAGGGTTTGCGCCTTCGTTTGGGAAAATAACCCACCGCCTGGCAAGCAGGTGCAGAGTCTATGCGCCACCGTGAGGATAGGCCGGCTGATCCTACAAGCCCTATTGGATTCCGGGAGTGCAGTCTCAGCAATTCAACCCCAGCTTCTCCCAGCTGCCACCCCAGTGCACCGCTGGATCCCGGTGACGGACGTGATGGGCCGCACCCAGCCGTACCCTACGGCCCTAATCACAATAGAGTACCTAGGGGTCTGCCACCAAATGGAAGTTGCCCGGGTAGCCCACCTACCCGTGCCAGTGCTGCTGGGAAGAGACGCCCCAGGGTTCTTCAGGCTCCTCAAGCAGGCAACGGAGAAATTGGGAAGAGATGCCCCCGGGAATGCCGGGCTGCTGCTGGAGGCGGCAGGGGAATTGGCAGGCCCTCAAGTTGCCACCGCTCTGCAAGTGGAGGAGGCCAACGACCCGGGCGAGGGTCCCTCTGTCAGACCAGGGGCAGAACCACAGGTTGAAGACCCAGCGGGACCCCCGGCAGACCGCCCATTCCGCGATGCCCAAGGGGCAGATGAGTCCTTGCAGCGCTTGCGAGAGACAGCCGCTCGTGAGGAGGAGCAGGTGCGGGATGAACGGAGGTCCCAGCGGCTCCCTCGCATCGAGAAGCAAGGAGGGGTTTGGGTTCGCCTAGCTCGTGCCCCAAGTGGCCAGGGGGAGGTCCGCCAGCTATTGGTGCCGGCGGCCTACCGGGCCGAAGTCCTCCGCACGGCCCATGAGCATGCGTGGGCTGGGCATCTGGGGCACCACAAGACCCTGAAGAAGATCCTTGAACAGTTCTTCTGGCCCTCCGTGAATGCAGATGTGAAGGCCCACTGCCGCTCGTGTCCCACCTGCCAGCGGGTGGCAGCCCGCCGCCCACCGAAGGCCCCCCTCTCCCCGCTACCCGTCATGGAGACACCCTTCCAACGGATCGCGATGGACTTCATTGGACCGCTGCCACGCACACCCCGGGGCCATCGCTTTGCCCTGGTGATGGTGGACTATGCCACGCGGTTCCCCGAGGTCATCCCGCTGAAAACCATGCAGACCCCGGGGGTGGTCCGGGCCCTGTCCAAGTTTTTCGCGATGGTGGGGCTGCCAGATGAAATCCTGACGGATCGAGGGGGCCCGTTCCGTGCCACAGCCATGCGCCAACTCTGCCGGAATTTGGGGATCCGGCAGGTGTTCACCTCGGCTTACCACCCTCAAACAGATGGTTTGGCAGAGCGGCTGAACCAGACTGTCAAGGAGGCCCTGAAGAAGATGACACGGGACAAGCCTCACCAGTGGGACCTGTACATCGACCCACTCATGTTCGCCCTCAGGGAGACCCCGCAGGCCTCCACTGGCTTCAGCCCATTCGAGCTGCTATATGGGCGCAAGCCACGAGGGATGCTCTCCCGGCTGACAGAACGCTGGGGGCCCCAGGCCAGCAACCCTGCGCCCACCCCACAGGAGTACGTGAGCCAGCTCCGTGATCGGGTGCAACAGTCCCAAGCCGAGGCGAACCGCAGACTGACTCGCACCCAGGCGAAGCAGAAAGCCGCCTACGACCGGGGTGCACGGATGAGGACTTTCCAGGCTGGAGAGAAGGTCCTGGTGCACCACTCGGTATTTCCCAGAGAGGGAGGGGACGCTTGGAGGGGCCCATACCCGATTCGAAGGGTGCTGGGCCCCACTACCTATGAAGTCCAGTGCGGGGTCGGCCGACGTCGGCGGAAGACCCTGCATGTGAACCTCTTGAAGCAGTGGCACGAGCGCCCCGAAGAGGAGTGTGGCGTGGCTGAGGACCCATTGGAGCTTCCTGACAGTGAGCTGCCGTGGACCTCTGAAGCCCCGGAGTTTGAGGCGCCCAAGGTGGACCCCCAGCTTGATCCAGCTCAACGGGCCCAGCTACGAGACCTCTGTGCACGGGTTCCCGGGGTCTTCTCCCGCAGGCCAGGCAGCACCAGCCTGATTCAACATGCCATCCCAACCAGCCCGGGGCAGACAGCCCGGGCTACCTGGCGCCCCATCCCCAGGAAGCGGTGGGAGGCAGTGGAGAAGGAGACAAATGAGATGCTCCGGCTGGGTGTAATCGAACCCTCACGGAGTGCCTGGAGGAGCCCGATAGTCCTGGTTCCCAAGCCAGACGGGACCACCCGGTTTTGCATTGACTATCGCGAACTGAATAAGGTGGCCCAGTTCGACGCCTACCCCATGCCCCGAGCAGACGTGCTGGTGGACCACCTGGGGTCCGCCCGCTACCTGTCGGCCCTGGACTTAACAAAGGGCTACTGGCAGGTGCCCGTACGGCTAGAGGACCGGGAGAAGACGGCCTTTGCCACCCCCCAAGGCCTCTTCCAATTCAAGAAGATGCCGTTTGGCCTGCATGGGGCGGCGGCCACCTTTCAGCGGCTGGTGGACCAGGTGCTGGGAGAGTGCCGGGCGTACGCCATGGCATACATTGATGATATTATTATCTTCAGCCCCGACTGGCCCACCCACCTCCAACACCTGGAAGCCGTCTTAAGGGCCCTCCAACGAGCTGGGCTAAGGGCAAACCCCAAAAAGAGCCACCTGGGGTTCCAGGAACTCCAATACCTGGGCTTCGTGGTCGGGGGAGGACAAGTCAGGCCACCACCGGACAAGGTGGCCTCAATAGCCGACGCCCCACAGCCCAAGACCAAGAAGCAGGTTCGGAGATTCCTAGGACTGCTGGGGTATTATGGGCGGTTCATCCCCCACTTTGCCTCCCGAGCGGCGCCCCTGACGGACAGCTTAAGGAAGGGGCTGCCCAACCAAGTCCGGTGGACCCCAGAACTAGAGGCAGCTTTCAAAGACCTGCGTTCCGCCCTCTCTAACGCCACTGCCCTGTGGAACCCGGACTTTGACCGGCCCTTCACACTGGCCACAGACGCTTCGGACACCGGCCTCGGGGCTGTGCTGACCCAGGAACGCGACGGAGCAGACGTCCCGATTCTCTTCTTGAGTCGGAAGCTACAGCCCGCCGAGAAGCGCTATGCCACGGTGGAGCGGGAGGCCCTAGCGGTCAAGTGGGCGGTGGGGGCCCTGCAGTACTACCTGGCCAACAACCCCGTTATACTGCTGACGGACCATGCACCCCTGCAGTGGCTCCATCGCATGAAGGCGCACAACCCCAGGGTGCTACGCTGGTACCTCTCCCTTCTACCCTTCCAATTTACCATCAAATACCGCCGGGGGGCACGGCATGTGGACGCAGACTATATGTCCCGCATGTTTGAGACTGAGCCAGACCCCCACAACTCAAAGCCAAGCGGGGGTGTGTGTCCGGGGTCTGAGCCCCAGCCCCCAGACTTGACAAGAGGGAACAGCAGGGGACAAAAGGGTGGCAGCAACTCCACCCCCCAAGCCGGCAACCAGGGCCAGAACCTACCTACTCCATGGGGAAGGGGCAAAAGGCCAGTACCTCAGAGGGGTGGAGGGGGCAAGGAGAAACCAGCCAGCCCCACCCTCCAGGGGGAAGAGAGGGGGCTAAGCAGGCCGGAGGGAAAGGGACACAGCAGGGAGAAGGTGGGTCCAGCAGCAGCAGCAGCAACCCAAGCAGAGCCCTTACCTGGCAGGGAGAGGACGCCGCCGCTGCAGCCCAGAGCCACACCATGGCTAGAAGACAGCAGCCTGGCTCAGGAGTTGCTAGAAGCCAAGCCTCTCCAGGGGGGGCTGCCACAGGCATTCTGGGGGAGGAGATGGGTAACCCCGCCCAGCATTGCTGAGCAGGCAGCGCAGAAGCTGGCTAAGGCAGCTCCTCGTGAGCAGGGCCAGGCAAGCCCAATAGCACAGAGGCTGGCTGGGGCAGCTCCTCGTGAGCAAGGCCAGGCAAGCTCAATAGCACAAGGGCTGGCTGGGGCAGCTCCTCGTGAGCAGGGCCAGGCAAGCTCAGTAGCTCAGAGGCTGGCTGGGGCAGCTCCTCGGGAGCAAGGCCAGGTAAGCCCAATAGCACAGAGGCTGGCTGGGGCAGCTCCTCGCGAGCAAGGCCAGGCAAGCTCAATAGCACAAGGGCTGGCTGGGGCAGCTCCTCGTGAGCAAGGCCAAGGAGCCCTCAGCTGGGGATGGCTCGTACTCAACCCCACCCTGCCAGCATGGCAAAAGGGCCCAGGAGGGATTAGTGGTTGGAGGGAAACACCTGGAGGAATGCACAGCTGGGCCCAGTCAGGAGAGGGAACAAGCCTGGAAGGAGGGCGGGGTGGAGAAAGGAAACCCTATAAAGGGTGGCTGGGAAGAGCTCTGCGGTGGTGGGTGTGAGTGAGGAGTGATGATGTGGAGTGAGAGCAGTAGGATGCAAGGGTGGAGGCTTGGAGGAGAGTTCTGGAAGGAGGAGATGGAGGACACAGAGGGTAAGCAGGCCAGGTTGAGCAGGCCAGCGAGTGGACTGAGAGGGAGTCTGGGTGAGGTATACCGCCCCTCCTTCCACAGAGCAGGGTCCTGCAGAGTCCCTGGCCCCCCTGTGACGTCAGGAGCAGACCGCCCAGTGCCACGCCCAGCGGCAGCTGCGGCAAGCCCTGACAGTCTTGTTGTAGGCTATGCTTTTCTCTTGCACTGAACAAAGAGATGGGTCTTTTTTTCTCGGTTCCTGTATAATCTGGTAGTAAAATGTTAATTATATGAACTTCCATAATAGAATTGCATATGATGGAACTAATCTTAATAGAATTGGCCATGACAACAGTGAAGATTAATGGGTCTGGCTATCACTGTTTATTCATTTTAAAGGACTTCGCAATGTTCAAGAGTTTGATGAAATACATATAGGAGCTTCCTTGGTTAATAAATTAATGTAAAATTTCCCTGGAGAAAATCCACTTGATCCACTTTCTTCTGCTCTTTAAAGCTGTTCATTTTGGCCATAGTTAACAAGGACCAGATCAAAACTGGGTCTTCCACAATATGTTGTCCTCTTTGTACAAATATAAGAAAGAGTCATAATCTATCGGAACAATGCAGACCTCCGCTTTTCAAGTCCACTGACTTCAACTCAAAGGGTCTAATTCTTCTTAGGAAATTAGTCAGTGTAACTGTATTAATATACTTAATTCTTATTGTGGCCCCATCTATGAATACTTAAATGTAGAGACTGGAGCCATGAACAGAAAAGACAGATCTATCTGTAAACTAGAGAAAAGCCCCAGGTTTGCAAAACATCTGAAATCTAAAAAAAGAAGCAGAATAGAATAAAATAATAGAAGCAGCAAATATACCTTTTTTAATTAAAAAAGATGCTCTCAGTGGCCTTGCTTTTTGTCTGTAAAAGGCAGGGGGAGGCCATAGGATTACCAATTCCCAGTTTGGAAATTCATGGAGATTTGGGAATAGAGTCTAGAGAAGGTGGAGTTTGGGGAAGGGAGTCAGCTCTACAGAAATGGGATGCTATCGAGTCCACCCTCCAAAGCTTCCATTTACTCCAGGAGAACTGATCACTAGTTTGGAGATCATTTGCAATCCCGGGACAACTCCAGGCACTACCTGGAGGATGGGAAGCCTCGGAGTGGCCCCTTTCCATGGCTATTTTGGCTTAGCAGTGACAGCCTCTGCAATGCTTGCAAGACTTTGCCAGACCCGGAAGTAGCCACAACACAACTTACCTGGATGACTTGCTACTTCATGACATTTGCAGCTTGGCCAGACTTTGTCCAGGGAGAGGCTGAGGCGAGTGGGAATGGAAGAAGGGATGGCTGAGAGTCAGTGTGGCATAGTAGCCATAGGAGAGTCAGTGTGGCATAGGATCAGGAAGACCCAAGTTCAGATCCCTGCTCTGCCATGAAAGCTTGCTAAGTGAACATGGGCCAGTCACTTTCTCAGCTTAATCTATCTCAAAAGGTTGTTGTGAAGATAAAATTGAGATGAGAATGATGTTTTTTTGGGTTCCCATTTATGAGAAATATGAAGTATAAAGGAAGTAAATAAATATTCAAGCTGAAGATAGAGGGGAGAGATAAAAGGAAAGTAGATTGTTCAGTGAGAAGAGGAAAAGGAAGCAGGGAAGGAGGAGAAGATATGGGGGCTCCCAGGAAGAGAAAAAATGGAAATTTTGTGGGGGAAACGATACAGAGAAAAATGAAGTGATTCTCTGCAGGTTTCCTGCTTGTAACTTTATACTAGTATTCATAAGAAAAGCTTAGAGTCACAAATGTATAGATCAGGAGGTGTCTGGCCAAGCTGTGTGTGTGAGCAGGGTGAGGCCAGGTGGGCCAGTCCCTACGGTTGGCACATTCTGTCCCTTGCTGCTGCAAGGCTGAGCTGAGCTGGGCTAGGCTGGGTGAGGGAGGGCAGGGAGAGCACATCCCTCACCATGAAAAGCCCTCCTTCCCTATACCTCCAGCCCATACCTGCCCCTGTCTTTGGACTTGGGTAGCTCTAGGGCGAGTGTGGCAACTGGGATTGGGTGGCCCCACTTGGGTGGTGGCCCTCCTGGCCACCAGCCCACTGGGACTCTTCCTGGTGAACTGCTGGGGTCCTACTTATAGCAGGAGTCATTATTCCCTGAATTCCACCCCCACTCCACCAAGCTTGCCATTAATAACGTCCTATGGTGGCTGGGTGTGCCTTTTAACTCTTGCAAGCAGGATTCAATACTGTGTGGGAAGGAAACGCCTCATCTCCTGCTTGCCATGCACACTCCAGAAATGGAATTCAGAACTGCCACTTCACAGTGTATTACACAAACACATTCCCCCTCCACCCTCTCAAATCATGTAACCAACCTATACTTCCTTTATCCACTTCCTCATTTAAAGAAACACACCTTGAAGCCAAGCAACCTAATTATACTTCTGTTACTCATCATTCTGAGACAAACTAATTATAATTCTGAATACATGGGAGGTGAGGGTACAGGAGAGAATTAAAGCTGACACCTTAAATCAGGACTGTTACAGCTTAGTCAAAAATATCTCCATTTGAAGCAGAGATGACTAAATGAAGCACAATTAAGAAAGGCAAATAAAACGATGAAGATAGTACCTTCTGGCCCTTAAATGCATAAATAAGCAACTGAGCTATGTCTTTGGATATGTCTGCTGCTCTGGCCATACACTACAATTTTCAATATATTGTGTGTGTGTGTGTGCGTGTGTATATATCATTCATATTCTTCATCTTTCTTAAAGGCAGCACTTCTGTTATAGATATCATATTTTTCAGCATTCAAATGGCAATATTAATCTTGTCACACAAATGAAAGACCTCTCCTGCTTGCTGACATATAGCTCACATAAGGCTTATATGTTCACAGTCCTACCAGTCAATAAGAAAACAGCCTCAGAGCCAAGCTACGCCTTACACAGGTTGGACACTTGTCAGCTTACCTCAAGTTTTGATGGGAAATGTAGGTGTCCTGGTTTTACAGCTTGGCTCTCCATTACAGCTGAAAGACCAGGATGCCTACATTTCCCTTCAAAACTTGAGGGAAGCTGACAAGTGTCCAACCTGTGTCAGGCGTCACTTGTAGCTTGACTCTCAGATATCAGGAGCATAGTGTAATGGAAAGGACACATCCTTGGCACAAAAACCTGAAATATAGGGAATACCAAGTGAACCAGCGGGAGGGTGGGGGTTATGGGCCAGACCTAAAACTAGCATCAGAACCAGCCTCAAAGTGGCCTGTTCCAAATCATGGAGGGGAAAAGAGTGGAACTGGTTTGGTTTAACACTACGGGACATACTACACAAGACATTTAACAAGTTGAGTACAGATTCTCCTAGGAAAAGACCCTTTCCCCTAGCTGCATTAATTATAATTGTTGAGTGCTATCTGGAATATAATTACAATTATACAAGTGTTACAGCTCTCTCTTTATTAGATAGTCAACATCTTCCGAGCCATTAGGTAAAAGCAACAACACAACTTATACCTCTGCATTTTGTGAACTTTTTGAACCCTTTTCTTATTTTTTTTAAAGTGCTCTGAACACTCCTGCTGGGGAGGAAGGGCAGGACAGGACCCTTCCTCAACTGATGGAAATAGTAGTCTAGAAATCTTTCTGTCTCTCGCTAATACTTGATTTGCTTACCAGCTTCATATGACTTTCCAGCCCAGGAGAGATCTACGGATCACTGTGCCCAACTCCTGTCTTGAGTAGCTGGTAGTGCCTTCCTTGACCAACAGTCACAGCGATGGAGAGAGCAGGGAGCCAATTCTTATTTCACTGGGCTCTTGCTTTGTCTAGTGCCTGACACAGAAAAACATTTATGCAGCTCTTTAAATATAAAGGCAAGGAATATCAGTTATACTGTCCCTTTCTTTGAAGAGAATTACCGCCCAACTTTATGAGTATTTTATGTTTTATGTCTTTATTAGCACTTTTATTTTACCTTTCTATTTATTTCTGTTATTTTATTTTGCCTATAATTTCTCTTTAATTCTTTGAAAACTGTGCGTTCCCCACTCTAGCACTGGATGCATATCTCACTAAAAAGTAGACAAGCACAATTATGCTACTATTTGTATGAGTCTCCCTCTCTCCCTCTCTCTCTTATTTTACTATATTTCTCAATGAGACTCAAGGTGGATTACACAGTGTTGATCAATCCAATCGACAGCAGGGACATTCACTATTCAATAAACAATACAATAGGGTAAGGAGTATTGCAGAAATTTGCAAACAAGCAAAAATCTGATACAGAACTGAAAACAATGCTGAAACAAAACACAAGCAAATTGACTTGACATATTACACAATGCAGAACTATTGTACTGGTGTAGTCCCCTTGGGATCAGGGCCAGAATTCAGAGGCTAGCCACAACTGGGTAGCAAAGAGTAATCAGAGTGGTCAGAGTCCAGTCCAAAAGTCAGGGGTTCTAGAAAAGCCAAGAGTCAAGTCCATTCTATGAATTTAGAGAATTGGTAAGATTTTCATATTCTAAAAAAAAGCTTCCTTCCAAACCTTTGGAGAGGTTTTGAGACATTCCTCTATACTTTGGAAGAACATGTTACAATCACAGTTGTATAATATGACTGCCTGGTGCAGACTTACTCTGCATTTCATGTTATGAATACTGCCTTAAATGTATCATTGTGCAAGTACATAATATATAACAGGAAACTATCATTAAAGATGAATGCATCCTGAACAGATAATGGATATCAGTTTGCAAGTGTCATGAATAGGTTAAGTCATTCTACTTGTCTGCAAACAAATGCTTACAACATCCTACATTACTTCCATGTGATACTGGGAGTTTTATTGCGGTGCAGCCTTTGTCACGAGTGTGCATCTTCTTTGGCACTAGCATTCTCACAAGTGTCACATGTAGGTCAGAAATAGTCAATGTTCCAAGCAAAGAACATGAATCCAGATGGTTACCAATTGCATCCCAAGTAAAAAATTAGTGGAATAATGGACGGAATTATTCAGTCTGACACAGTTAAATAGATTTTCTATTTTCTCTTTCACTTTGCAAGCAGCTGAAACATATTTTTAAAACTATAATATCATGTGAATGTATTTATTTAAAAAATCTTAACGTTTTGAGCATTATAACCTGAAATGAATGAGAGGCATAAATAATCCAATTGTCATTGCCTACAAATCCATGGCAAAATTCCCATTGCTTTTAATTGAGTCTGGAAGATACGCAAGGTAGGCAAGGGACACTGTATCAACTACCTACTAGCTTCAGTAGATGCCTCAGTAGAAATGTAAAAGCATCCATTCCCATTGCTAACTGTATGGACAGGTTTCTTTTTTCTAGTAGGGCTCCCGGTCTTTAATAGATATATGGCAAATCATAGCAACCATGTGATGACGCAAGCTTGATAGAGAGGGGCCTATGCCTCAGAAGGAGAGCATCTGTGTGGCTTGCAGAAGGGTCCGGGGTTCCATCTCCGGCATCTCAAATTAAATGGATCTGGTAGTAGATGTGAAAGACCTCTTTTTGCCAAGATCCGGGAGAGCAGCTGCCACTCTGAGTAGACAATAATGACTTTGCTGGACTAATTTAGTATAAGGCAGTGTCATATGATTTGTTGAATGCCTGAAACACATGGGATTCTTGTCAGGAGGGGAAAAGGCAAAAAGATAGGCCCTGGAATGGGGTTTGGGGAAAAATGTTTTTAAAACCCTTAGAGAATAATTTGTCTCTTCAAAATTGGCTTGAATATCAGCAGTGGGGATGGTATTAAGGTTTGTGTGGTAAGTGCTCCATTACAGGTAAGAGAGAGGAATGCAATAGTGAACTGATATTGAAAATAATTGTAGTGTGACTCCTTTCCTTCAATGATGGTTATTGTAAATATTGCGGGATCCACCTTCAGTTACAGGCTTAAAAAAACTGAAATACAATAACTGAACCGTTTCTTCTTCAACTTGAGCAAGTGTATTTTCTCAGATAAAAGAGATGCCATTCAAAGACAGTGCACAATTCTTACCATCTATGCCAAACAAAGATAAAATATTGTCCAATATTTTCATCAGCCTGTAATGACCATTCATTATAATTTGGGTATTCTCTTTCTATATCTGAAAACCTAGTTAGTGTATGTTCTGCCTCTTTTCCTATGCATATTCATACATTTTATTTTACCCTGTCTTTCTTTGTGTTTCAAGGTGGCTTACTTAAATTTCAAATAAAAGTAAAATAACAACCCCCAGATCTCTCCCTCCACCTATAAAAGGTGCCTGTCATTTAAACCCCTGTCCGGAAATAGGCAATGATCCTTTAATTAGACATTACAATGTCATCCTAAGTAGAGGTACATCATTCTATGTCCACTAAATCCAATGGACTTAGAATGGCTTAGGATAGTAGCTAGGGTTGCTAGGAGAATGGGAGCCTGGCACCCTGCCTTCTCCTTGGTCTTTTTCTTCATGGTCCTGGCTCATGCAGGTCAAAGGGCGCTCCTCTACACTCCTTGAGCAGCACAATTTGGCCCAAATTTGGCCATTGTGGGGCACTGTGGGGCCCAATTCAGGCTGCTGTGGCTGTGAGAGAGCACCGCACTGCCAGGGGGTGCGCCGTGCCACCGGGGGGGGGTACCCTGGGGAGCGTGTCCCCCGTTGGCCAAGTAAGTGGGTGTGGGAGAGGGAAGAGTTGGAGCAGGGGATCCCCCGCCCTGGGTGGGGGAATGGCAGCCCTAATAGTAGCCTAAGCAAGCCTACCCAGAACCCTACTCAGTTCTTACTCTCAGGAAAGTGTTATTAGGATTGCATTGTGAGTCTCTGAATCTGAGGTACTGTCATGTCTGTGCCCCATCCATGCCACTACTTAATGCTGACCTGTTGTTTACTGACCTGTTGTTTCTGAACCAATGTTTCATGCTATAACTTGATGTCATACTGCCAGTGCCATAACTGTTTCCTTTCACAGGCTTATTGAAGCTACAGGAGCCTTATCTAATGGACTGTAGAAATGCTCAGTGCTTCTGACCTTGTATACTGCTCACTCCCATACTCTGCTATGTCTCAACTTTGATCTCCTGCTTTCTCAGTGTCTCAACTTGATAGTACAGATATGTGAGACGGTCTCAGGACGAGTTCACGCCAAAAGTCCTGTTTTACTGTTGGGAGGGTAAAGGAGCAAACGTGTGTGTTAAGAGGAAGGATTTTCCCACAAGCTACCATTACTGTCAACCTGTTCTTACTGCTTAGATGCTTACCTTGCTTCTGAGTAATTCTATGGACATATCTGTGGAAATGATCTGATTTCTGAATAAAGCCATTTAACCAAGAGCCTGGATTTCTTGCTGTAATGGTACAGGGATCTATCTGCCATAGCCCGTCATCCATAGCCTGACAGGTACAGACTAACAAAAGTAACCTAAGACAGAAGGGAAAGTCCATTGCTGGCCCAGTAAGATGACATAGACTAACTATTGTTATTTAATTGATTCTGAAACAGCAAACACTCCTTTGCCTTTATAGGTGTCCTAAACCCCAAAAGGTCTCCTTGCATAGTACAAGAGCAGTCATATAAAAGGCACAATGGTACGGGAGGTGACAGAATAAGAGCCAAGTCTGCTCTTCCTATGCAACATCCTGACAGAGAGTCATATCTTAATGGAACTTACACCTCTATTTTTTTAGCCATTGCAGTATTGATTAGGGAGACTTGGCAAGAAACTGAACTGGATGTCTTTCTGCCTTGCTGGCTAAACATGGAGTACAGATGCAGTTGTAGGAGTGTGAACTTCTATTTTTATAGTGCTGAGTGCATCTGTGTGGGGTGGCAACATCAGATGGTTTCTGAGGGTACTCCAGATATATTATGGTAGAAAAATAATCATAAGGGAAGTTGTTAGTGGTTAAATAGTACAGATTCCAGTAGCACCTTTAAGACTATCCAACTTTACTGCAGCATAAGCTTTCGAGAACCACAGTTCTCTTCATCAGATGCATCAGATGTTTGTTAGATGTTCATCAGATTTTAGTGGTTGTATTTCATTAAAAACACAGGGTAGAGCTTGCTGGCTTGAGTGTACAGAACATTCTATAAATGCTACTGAAAGAGAGAAGAGGCAGAGGCATGTTTATGACCTGGGGCAGAAGCCTGCAGCATGAACAGTGAGCAAACACACAGAGGCGATTTATCTTTGTTGTGCTTCTGTACAGGCACATATGGCCAGATGATTTTGCATAGGCATATACTGAAAGGCAAAAACAACTTAGCCAAAGCACACAGCTCCAAATTTCATTAAATTTCAACTAACTGTCCACGTGTCCTCCACAGAGAGCTTATTATGTTCCAAAAATTTTCTGCAGGAAAAAATGGGCTGGGATTATTTGTGTGTTTTCCTTAGTATATATCAGCAAACAGTCAATAGTGGTCAAGTTCTTTTGCCATGGATATGTAGAATTGTCTTGAGCACTAAACTTTCTACTGACTCTTTTCCTAACCAGTTGATAATGTCCTGTCCTTATTTACTTGCTGCTTTAACAGATGGACAGAAAGAGTGAAGCAGCGGGAGCAATTTCCCACTTACTACAATGATGGTTTCTGACCCAATTCTGGCTTTGAAGGGCAGGTCAAAATTTGCTTCAGGGCACAATTTGCTCTGTTTTATATATAAAAAAGAAGACATTAAACAAAATCTGTAGATGAAATTTAGGAGGATTTCCAGGAAGAATGCTTGACAGGAAGAAATGGGCATTGTTTTGGACAAAGCGTTCTTCCTTTTAAAGGACTCATATATGTTTTATGTAGATATGTGCTCATCCTTGATCTTTTGAAGTCAGAATTTTATTTTTAAATGCTATTAAATAGTTTAAGGACATTATTTTTCAGAATATATCACCATTTTAAAAATATGTTAAAATTAATATTTTAAGGGATGAGGAAGGGAAGGGAATTGTTTGGCTCCAGTTATGATATGGGCACTAGCCAATAGGGGCTTTCAATAGCCCCCTACACACAGCTGTAGAATTAGTCCACCTCCCTTCCTAAAGACAAAATTTGGATTTCCAAACTAAATTTCAGCATCTCAAGATAAAACAGATTTTGTTATGGGTTGAAGGTCAGCAAGCATCAGAACAGTAAATGGTCACTTCCTTTAACCGGAAGGAAGGAAGGAAGCAAAAGTTTTCTCCTATGTCTACATTAGGACTACTGCTATTTTGCCTTGTTCATAAATGATCTGGAATCAGGGATGGGCAGTGAGCTAGACACTTTTGTGGATTGCACTAAAATTATTGTTGGTGTTAAATATCCAAATAGATTGTGAAAAGGTCCTAAAATTATCTCTCTAAATTTGGTGAATAGGTACAAAACTACAAATGAGATTTGATGTAAATAAGTGCAAAGTGATGCACATTCGGCGGTGGGGGGGATCCTAAATTCACATGTATATTCTGATGGGAATGACACTCGGTATAGACTGGAAGATGACCCATCTGGCCACATGAAACCACACTGTGGTAACATTGAGACTAGATGACTGTAATGCGTTCTATATAGCCAGCTCAGAGACTCCAGTTAGTGCAAAATGTTGCAGCTCGGTTATTATCAGAAGCTAGGCAGAGCATGCATATTACTCATTCTGCAGCCACTCCATTGTCTACCCATCAGTTACCAGGCTCTATTCAAAGTATTAGCTATCACATACAAAGCCCTTCATGGCCTTGGTCCCTCATATCTGTGAGACTGCCTCTCTCTGGCAGGGAGGGCTGTGGTTATCGACTGCATTGGAATTGGATGGTCTAGCTGTTTGGCTGCTACAAACTAACAGGGCAAACTCCTTTGAAGCCAACTGATACACACACTAAAAGTAGATGTTTACATATACTAGCAAAAGAATGTTTTGATTGCACCCTCCCCCTTCCTCCCCCTAATTGCCTCTTCTCTCTCCTCCTCTTCTGTATTTGACCAGTCTCTGTATCAGGCATCTGACGAAGAGAACTTGATTCTCGAAAGCTTATGCTACAATAAAATTGGTTAGTCTTAAAGGTACTACTGGACTCTTTTCTCTTTTTATGCTTTGATATGCCAGCTTTGCTCATTTGAGCAGGGCCTTCTGCAGCTAACACCCTGAAAATGGTTAAAATCAAGAACCATTCATGTGCATTCTCTATTGTGGCCCCCACCTTGTAGAATGGTCTGACAGATGAAGTTAGGAGGGCTCCCACGGTCCTGGCTTTCCGCAAAATATGCAAAATTGAATTATTCAGGGAGACTTTTTTACACAGGTAGGAGGTCTGTACTGTATCAAAATGGTTCAAAAATCAGAAAAGGGATGGGGACTGCAAACTATACTACTGTCGCTGTAACTTATTTGCATTGTTTATTGGATGTTTCATGCTTAGTTCATATTGACTTACACTATGTTCATATCTCTTAACAGAATAAAAGGCTGATAAGCCACTTACATTGCTCTTAGCAGAGACGAAATCATTAATTTTCAGCTGCTCCGTAGACTGTTCTGGGGTGTGTTGATCTGAGTTCACCCTCCTCCACTTTTTCTCCTGGTTCTGGCAAGGACTCATGATTTGCAACTGCTATTCCAGATAGCAAACTGTCCAACTGACTTATACTATGTAATCTGCCTTGTGTCTCACTAACAAATATAGACTATAACAAACAAACAAATAAATATTTATATGGCAGACTGTGACAATCAACCCCGAAGTTCTGCCTGTCTCCAGGGCTCTGATCCAATCCTGGGGATTCTGCCTCAAGCAAACCCCAGAGACTGGTCAGCCACTCAGAGCCCCTGAAGCTGCACTGGTCAGGAGGGGGATGAGTCACCTCAGCTTAAAAAGGGGAGTGTTAATACGTTTTCCTTCAGATAGGGTAATTGTGGCCTTGGATAAAGGCGTAAGGTGAGTTAGGCTTTTCTTTTGGATTCAGTTTGGATTGGGCAGGCATAAGATTGCTAAGGGTGCCAGATGGGGGTGTGCGGTTCGGATCTCCAGTTCAAGAAAAATTCCTTAATCGGATCCGATCTGTAAAGATTCAAAGCTTTCCGAAGCATTTGGAATGCCTCGGAAAGCTTCGAGGCTTAGTTTAAAGGGGTCCTTTAAACACCATCAAAAACAGCCCTCCACCCCCACTTACCTTGGTCCCATGGTCGGCGGTGGCTCCAGCCCTCCCTGCCACCCATAGGGCCGTGGAGCAGCGGAGGAGGTATTGCAGCAGGAGGTGGTGCGGCAGCAGAGGAGCCAGTTGGCTCCAGGCCGCCGCAGACGAGGAGTGACGGTGCCGCTGCAGCCACCACCCAGCAATGCCGCTGCAGCTGCCACGGCCGAGCGCCACTGCTGAGGAGCAATGCTGCTGCCACAGCCGCCGCTGAGCGACGCAGCTGCCGCGGCAGCCAAGCAATGCCACTGCCGCGGCGGCTAAGGAGCGATGCTTCTGCTGCGGCCGCTACTGAGCTATGCCGCCACCGCCAAGAAGCGCAGCCGCTGCAACCGAGGAGTGATGCTGCCGCCACGGCCACAGCCGAGGAACAATGCGCCTGCTGCAGCCAAGCGATGCTGCTGCGGTGGCCGCCACCAGGCCACTGTGGCAGCCCACCACCACTCAGCTGATCCCCTCTCCCTCTCCCTCCAGCACAAGGTAACTGGTTGGGGGGGTAGAAGTGTTGCCCCCGGGGTTGGGAGTGGAGGGGTTGCCCCAGGGGGGTGGGGGAGTCACTTCAGTATGCTCTGAATATTTACGGAGCACACCGAAGTGAGTAAAATACCATAATTCCACTTCGCCACTTCGCTTGCCACTTCGGAATTATGGTTTCCCGAATTATTTTCCTACTTCAGGTAAATCCGAAGCGGGAAACCCGAAGCTGCCGGAGGCAGCAGGAGTACCCACCTTCTGTGCATGCGTGCCCCCACACTCCCCTGTTGTGCTAAAAATGATGTCGTTTTTCCAGCACAACGGAAGAGTCATGGTGCATGCTGAAGCTGAGCTTTGTGAAAACTGCCTCTTTACAGGCAGTTTTCACTGAGCTCGGCTTCAGCATGCACCGTGATTTCTCGGTCATGTTGGAAAATGAGGGTCTCACCACACGAGACAAAATACACTTGAATTACACAGGTAATCTGAGTGTATTTTGTAATTTGAGTGTATTTGAGTGTAATTCAAGTATAATTCAAGCGTATTTTGTCTTGTGTGGTTTAACCCTGAGTGCAAGAGAGGAGTTGCATTGCATACTAAAGCCACGATCAGTAAAAACTGCCTCCAAAATGATGGTTTTCACAGAGCTCAGCTTCAGCATGCCATGCAGCTGGCACAACAGGGGAGCATGGAAGTGTGTGTACGCTGTTCTCCACCCCCCCACTGGCAAGGTGGTTGAGGCCAGGGGGCAGCAGGTGAGGCAGGGGTTCCTCAGTTCCAAGCAGGGGGATGACAATCTTAGGGGGTCAGGATTAGACATGGGCACGAACTCAAATACGAACCAAAGCTCGTCACGAACCAGGCCGGTTCGTGTTTTATGAACCAGCGGTTTGTCAGAGCCCATTTCTGACGAACTGCCACAAACTTTAGGGTGGTTTGTTTGGTTCATTTTTTGGTTCATCACTGCAGACAGCCTGGTGCCAATCAATCAGTTTCCTAGGCAACAGGGGTTGGGCTTTCTACAGACCTTTTGCTGACCTGGAAGTGACCTTCTGCTAACCTGGAAGTGACCTTCTGCTGACCCAGAAGTGGTGATTTGCTGGCCCAGAAGTAACGTTTTCATGAACCAAATGAACTGGTTCGCAAACCGGGGCAGGTTTGTGAACGTTCATGGTTGGTGAAACGTGACGAACCTTGAACAGCATGGTTCATTTTTTTCCAGGTTCATGCCCATCTCTAGTCAGGATAGATGAGGATTCTTGTTTTTAACTAAGTAAACAAGAACAATTTTTGAAGAGACCAAATCTCACTGTTTTCTATGGATTCCAAGGCCAGGTTGTCTAGAAGTTAATAGAGTGGCCTGGAACCTGAGCAGAAGCCTGTCAGCAGTAATTATTTGCTGAGGAATCCTATGTGGAGGAAAAGGAATTATTTTCTCCCCTCAGCTTTTGAATGTGTATCAACTTAGGCTCAGGTTCCACTAGTAATCTCCCAGTGCAGAAAAGTATAAACTCTGTAGAGGAAAGCTGCCAGGCAGTTGTACATCGTTGTATTGTTTTACTACCCTGAATGTTTAACTCATTTCTACACCTAATTTTCTGTGACTAAATCATTCATTGTTCTATTCTATCAGTGTGTTACCTGTCCAGTCAAAATAGCTGTGGAAAAGGGGTTTTTAATCACCTATCTGTTAACTTCCACATTATTAGGGCCACAGATAAAAGCCCTTTTGGAAACACAAAGCTACACACTACCATCCAGTTAATAAAAGCTTGTCTACTGCCCCACCCCCCGCCATTTTATTGATATTGTGGTGATTGGGATAACCAAAGAAAGGAGAACAGAATGTGGCAGTAATAAGACTGCATTCAGTCTAAAGAGGTGGTTTACATCAAAGGTCTCCCCACTCAGGTCTCCCTTCTAATCTTTTCCCCATCACAAAAAGGTGGCTCAACAAATTAAGATCACTGAGATGACAAGATCCAGAGGAGTTAGCCGTGTTAGTCTGTAGTAGCAAAATCAAAAACAGGCCAGTAGCACCTTTAAGACTAACCAACTTTATAGTAGCATAAGCTTTCGAGAATCACAATTCTGTTCGTCAGATGCATGTGAGATGTGAGAGTTGTGAGATGACAAGGATGACAGCCGGGTGCTAACTGTCACACAGACTAATTGCTTTGAGAAAAAGTGTTTGCCCTCTGTTGTTGGATGTTAAAAATGCCAGGAAATATATCAGAAGACACCTCTTGTAGGTTAGTTAGATGGTCACTGCTATATTTATAACAATAATAATAATAACATTTGATTTATATACCACCCTTCAGGATGACTTAACACCCACTCAGAGCGGTTTACAAAGTATGCCATTATTATCCCCACAACAAAACACCCTGTGAGGCCAAGAGAGCTCCAGAGAACTGTGACTAGCCCAAGGTCACCTAGCTGACTTCCAGTGGAGGAGTGGGGAATCAAACCCGGCTCTCCAGGTTAGAGTCCCGCACTCTTAACCACTACACCAAACTGGCTATTTAGGATGGGTATTTATTTATTTACTTACTTACTTCATTTATACTCCCCAAAAGGAACCAAAAGTGACATATTGTTCCCTTCTCTTCCATCTTATCAGCAAAACAACCCTATGAGAGTTAAGATGAGTGTGTGTGACTGGCCTAAGGGCACCAACCAAGTAATCTTCCATGAAGAGTGAGGATTAGCAGCTTGGTCTCCCAGATCCTAATCCAACACTATAACCACTATACAACACTGGTCCGAGTGTCCCCTAAAATGAAATATCTACCTGTGAAGTGGTTGGTGTGCAGCAAAAAAATGGGGTGGGGGGAGTTGAGAGTTGTGCTTGGCTAGACATTCTCGGAGCAAGCCAAGCCCCAGCTGTGCTGCCTGCATTTCAGGAATTCAGCTTGGACTCACCTGGTGGCTGTATAGATCTGGGAGGCAATAAGGGATTAAGCCATGCCATTTGCCTTCTCCCACACCACTGACTCCAGCAACTCAGGTGCTTGGGCAGAGATCAAGCCTTGTTGTCAACTAAAATGGGCTGCTGGCCACTGTTGTCATGTGTGTCAGAGGTGGCCTACTTGAGATCTAGGACTTTTTCAGTGACTGTTCCTATTTTATGGAATAAACTTCCTGAACTTGTTAAGAAGGCTTCTACTCTGTAGAGATCTCACATGTTATGCAAGGTTGGCATTGCAATGCAAAAGAAGGGTGGTACTCCCACCTATGGTGGGAGTGTCCAAAGGTCATAGATTTCTGGGACAAGGTACGGGGAAAAATAGCATTGGTATGTAAGGTCAACCTCAATATAGATGTAGATCTAATATTCATGGGTGTATTGGGAAACACTAGAATTGAGAAACAAAACCAGGATATTTTCAAAGCGATGATACTAGCTGCACATGCAGTGATTGCATACGGTTGGAAGGAGAAGTTAAAATGGACCTTAGAAAGATGGAATGATTACTTGTATGAATATATTCAATCGGATATGTTGGAATGTTTAAAAAAAGATAAGGCATGGGATGGAAAAATGGAGGAGATAAAAGAGAAATGGTCTGTATATTTTCAATGGGTATATAATGGAGAAGCCAATACAACTATATTTGGAAAATTGGAAAAAATGTGCTCGTGGCTAAAAATTTAATTTGTAGTTATAGGATGGTCACCTTGCGGGGGGGAGGGTTACAAAAGAGGTAAAAGATGTATCATAGGAGAACTATGACTGTATTGAAATGTAATAATAAGTGATGCATCAATTAAAAAAAAACAAAAAAAACATGCAAATCAGTTATGCTAATGACACATTTCTGGTGATAACCATGTCTAAGGGAACAAACAATATATACCATTAAAGACTCTTCAAAATTAAAAAAACATGTTATGCAAGGTGGAATTATTTAGGAGGGCTGTTACTACTCCCATCCAGTCTTTAATGACGTATGTTTGTTAGTTTTTAAATGTATTTTTAATTCTATTTTTTTTATTATCATAACTTGCATTGAGTACAGTTTCAGAGAAAAGTAAGCTAAAATGTTCAAAACAAACAAAGAAACAAACAAACAGCTATCAACATGACACAATTTCTCCATTACTACTTTGAGATTATATACCAGGAATGATATATGATATTTAATCATTGTAACATACAATGTGTGAGAAGTAAACAGCTAATTTGTTTTACTATTACTTTGCTGTAAGGATGATGGGGGAGTGATGTGCAATTTATTATTCCTCTCTGTTCACAGTTCTATAGTTAATGATCTGTCAAGATGTCTGTAATAAACCTCTCTTTCAGAAATGTTATAATAATTCACTTCTGACTAAAACCTGCATACCTATTCAGTGTTTAAAAACCCATAATTCTTTGCTGTTTTGAAACAAAATTGAATTTTACTGTCCATAATAATTGTAGAAATGCATAAGAGTTTAGTTCTAAGGAAAGAGCTTTGTAATCAGGCTCCTTTTCATGTGGCCTTCTACTTTTAACTACTCTTTTATTACTTACCCTGAAACCTTAGTATATGCTTTATCTAACTTCTATCGAAAAAAGAAAGAAGGTGTTGTGGGTAAGAATTTTGGTTTATGGTTTATTAGTGTTGCCTTGCAATTTCCCCTACGATTTTTCATACATAGTATTCTCCTTTAGTAGTGGGAATAACTACTTTGGTCAATTATTAATGAAGACTGTAAGATTAATTCTTAAGCCTAACTCCCTTGCTTCAGAACTGGACAGTTTTAATCACACCTTTCCCCCCACCTCCTCCTCCAAGATCCATTAGGTTCAGAGCAAATAACATAAAACATGTCCAGCTTACATAAAAAGCCTATAAGAAAAATATATTTACAGCACGTCAGTAAAATAATCTCTTCCCCCAATCACAAATAATCCTGTTTAAATAATTTTCCATTGCCTATAAACATGAGCATAATTATATGCAGTGATGAGGCTCCCTCCTCCAGGAGACTACATTGCCAGAAGCTCATTAATCTTCACTGGAGAGCTAGCTAGCAACACCTTGGTGAGTGAGAGAGTGTGTGCACACTTTAAAATGGCTGCCAAGGACAGCGGACCTTCTCATTGTGGCCACTCATATCTGACTCAATTCAAATCGAGAAATAACCATTCTTTTGTTCATTTCATTGCTGGGTGCTTACAGTGGGTAAGATAGTATAATAGAGTTAGGCCTTTGGCTAAAGGGAGATGTGTTTCTGTTTGGGGAGCACAGAGATTCCTGTGTGTATTCCATCCATATGCACACCACACTGGGAAATGGGAAGAGAGCAGGGAGAGAAAGAGTGGAGGAACACTAGGGTTGCCAATAGAAGACCAAATCCCACTGAGAGCCAGTGGGAGGAAAATTAGTAACTATGAGATGACATTCTAAGATTTTTACCAAAGAGTTTTGTCCAAATTCTAAAGCATTGCCTAGTAATGCGATGTCAATGTATTGTCGAAGGCTTTCACGGCCGGAGAACGATGGTTGTTGTGGGTTTTCCGGGCTGCATTGCCATGGTCTTGGCATTGTAGTTCCTGACGTTTCGCCAGCAGCTGTGGCTGGCATCTTCAGAGGTGTAGCACCAAAAGACAGAGATCTCTCAGTGTCACTGTGTGGAAAAGATGTTGGCAGGTCATTTATATCTACTCAGGAGGGGTGGGGTTGAGCTGAGTCATCCTGTAAGAGTTTCCCAGGGTGTGGAATGCTAATGGCGGGAGGCTTCACTGTATCCTGAGGAGGTTCTTTTGCATATGGATTGGGGCTTGATGTGCTAATCTTCTCTGCAGGGCTATTGTTGAGTATAGAGTGTTTTGTTAGCCTGGTGTTTTTCAGAACTGGAAACCATGCTCTGTTCATTCTTTTTTATATATATATATATATTTTTATTCTTTTTAACATCTAAAAACAATAGACTACAAAGAACTACAATAATACAAGGAAAGGGAAAGAAGGGAGAATAAGAAAGGGGGGAAGGAGGGGGTGGAAAAAAGGGGAAGGCAACTTACAAACACTAAACACTACACTTCAATGCTTTCCCTTCATACTGCCATAATTAAAAAAATAGCTTAATAAAGTAATGATGGAATGGTTGATCTTACAAAATACAAATTACAATTCAAATTAAATCTTTCTCCCCCCTCTGGGCCTCGGACGCAATTCTCTCTGAGCAGCTACAGCCGCAGCACTCGTTTCCTCCCCCCTCCCTTCAGGCTTCGAATCTTCTTCTTTTTGCTTGATGTCTGGCCCAAATTCTGGATTTTTGTCCACAAAATCCCTTAGCTGATCTTCCGAATTAATCTTGTAAGCTTGATCTTTATAACTAAACCCGATTCCTTCCGGAAGTAGCCATTTGTACTTTATGTCACGTTCCCTCAAAAGAGCAGCCAGCTTTTTATATTTAAATCTTCTCTTCCGAACTAAAAATGGAACGTCCTTCAGTATTTTGACTTTATTTCCCAGAAAGTCCAGCTCCGCATTATATGAGTTATATAGGATATTGTCCCGGACCCTCCTGGATGAGAACTCAATAACGATTTTGCGAGGCAGCTGCCGCTTCATTACATATTTTGAAGATGCCCGACGGACTCCCAAAATGGCGCTTCTTACTTCTTCTTTAGTTGCCCTCACGGGTGACGCTAAAAGTTCCGAGGCAAGATCCCACAAATCCTCGTTTTCCTCCTCTTTAACATTCTGGAGACGCAAAATGGTCTGTGTTCGTTCCACTTGCAGCCCAATCAGCTGATTTTCCACCAACTTTAGCTCCTTGTTCGTTGCTCTCGTAAGTGACGCATTTTCCCGAGCAGACTTCTCTGCCCCCCCCCACTACTTCCTTAATGGCTTTCACATCGCTTTCAATTAAGCCCACCCTTTGATCTGTTTCATTCAGCTTGTCAACAAAGGGTTTTATGGCCTCAGTAACCGATCTTTTCACCAGTTCCTCGAGCGACTCCGCTTTCCCCTGCAGGGCAGCCGAAACTGACTTGCCCAAAGCAGAACTCTGTTTTTTTGCTGCCATTTTAGGGGGGGGGGACCGCAAATCTTCCGAGACTCTGTGAGGAGGAAAAAATCCGAATCTTCTAAGCTTCAGATCCCACCACTCCTTCACATGCGCTTGTAGTAACAGAAGGGATTTGCTTACTTACAGGCTTCCGCCTAATCCTGTTCTTTGCCGTTTTCCATAGCCCGGCAGCACACAAGGTGCTGCGCACGTCTGCCGGCCTCCATAGGGACAAACGGGCAATTTACCCTCTGCCTCGATCTGCCAGAGGGCTCTTCCCGTCGCGTCCCGGACCCAAACTCCCTCCCTGGGAGCCCTGGGGGCTAACCTTTGCAGATCAGCCGCCCGGTCAGGGTGCTCGGCCGCTTCTTCTCGGACCTGCCGAGAGGAGCGTCCGACATGGCTGCGAAAATGAAACCGAATCCATGCTCTGTTCATTCTTAAGGTTTCTTCTTTCCTGTTGAAGTTTTGCTTATGCTTGTGAATTTCAATGGCTTCCCTGTGCAGTCTGACAAAGTAGTTGGAAGTGTTGTCCAGTATTTTGGTGTCCTGGAATAAGATACTGTGCCCTGTTTGAGTTAGGCTATGTTCAGCCACTGCTGATTGTTCAGGTTGTCCAAGTCTGCAATGTCTTTTATGTTCTTTTATTCTTGTCTGGATGCTACGCTTTGTGGTCCCGATGTAAACTTGTCCACAGCTGCAGGGTATACAGTATATTCCTGCAGAGGTGAGGGGGTCTCTACTGTCTTTTGTTGATCATAGCATCTGTTGTATTTTTCGGGTGGGTCTGAACACTGCTTGAAGGTTATGCTTTTTCATAAGCTTTCCCATCTGATCAGTAATTCCTTTGATATATGGCAAAAACACTTTTCCTGTAGGAGACTGTTTTTCCTTGGTTGTTTGATTCATCCTGGGTTTGATTGCTCTTCGGATTTCATTTCTGGAGTAGCCATTTGCCTGAAGTGCGTGGTTTAGATGATTAATTTCCTCATTGAGAAAGTGCGGCTCACATATCCGTCTTGCACGATCCACTAATGTTTTCATTGTGCCTCTTTTCTGTCGGGGGTGGTGATTGGAGTTTTTGTGTAAGTACCGATCCGTGTGAGTTGGTTTCCTGTAGACCTTGTGACCTAACTGAAAGTTTGCTTTGCGGATGACCAAGGTATCCAGGAATGGGAGTTTTCCCTCGATTTCTTTCTCCATTGTGAATTGTATGTTCAAGTGGATGTTGTTGAGATGATTCAAAAACCCCATCAATTCTTCCTCCCCATGGCTCCAAATGTGATGTCACTTCCACTATTCACAGGGCATGACGCTGTGCTGCCAGAGAAGTACCATTTCACCATTCCTGCACTTCCCACCCAGCCAAAGGTTGCCACCCATTGGTTTGTAACCCCAGTTGCCAACTTAAGGTTGGTAAATCCCTGGAGATTTGGGGGTAGAACTGGGGAGGGCAGGGTTTGGGGAGGGGAAGGACCTCGGTATGGTATGATGATGATGATGATGATGATGATGATGATGATGATGATGATGATGATGATGATAAACATTCAATTTATATACTGCCCTTCAGGACAAGTTAACACCCACTCAGAGCGGTCTACAAAGTATATTATCATTATCTCCACAACAATTACCCTGTGAGGTGGGTGGGGCCGAGACAGCTCCTAGAAGCTGTGACTGATCCAAGGTCACCCAGCTGGCTTCAAGTGGAGGAGTGGGGAATCAAACACAGTTCTCCAGATTAGAGTTGTGCTGCTCTTAACCACTACACCAAACTGGCTGTCATAGAGACCACACTCCAAAGCAGCCATTTTCTCTGGAGAACTGATATATCTTGTCCGGAAAACAGTTGTAATTGTGGGAGATCTCCAGATCCCACCTGGAGGTTGGCAACTGTAGTGGTATGTCACAGGGCGGTGTTGTTCTGCAGTTTGGGCTGTGTTAATATTTACATGAGTGGCCATGTATCTTATCTCTGATCTCTAATGAATAGATGCCTTTCACTGGCACAATCCAGAACACAGTCATCGCAAAGAAATTATCTTCCTGGCTCAGATACTGGAGTAGGCCACAAGAAGAACTAAGATTGCCAACTCTGGTTTGGGAATTTCCTGGAGATTTGAGGATGGACCTTAGGAATGGAGGGTTTGGGGAAGGGAGAGACCTTAGCAAGCATAGAGTTCACCCTTCAAAGCAGCCATTTTCTCCCGGGAAACTAATCTCTGTGTTCTGGAATGAGTTGTAATTCTGGGAGATCTCCAGGCCCCACCTGGAGGATGGCAACCCTAGGGAAAATAGAAGTTCTGCCCAGTTGTAGGACTGATGAAAACAAGGTTGCCAGGTCCCTTAGGGGCAAAAATAGTGGGCAGCAGGGATTTACTTGTGTGCACATGTAAAGCGTGTGTACCTACGGTGCTGGAAAATTATGTCATTTCTGGTGTGACGCAGAAGTGACAGGTCATGCCAGGCGCCGATTCTCTAAATCAGCCCCAGACTTAGTGATTCATTGTCATATCTCAGGTAGGGTTGACACCACCACCCCACCACCACCTGCTGCCCCCTAGCCACACTCTCCTGGCTGGTGAGAGGGAGGCACGGTGTGAGAAGTGTGTATGCGTGCTGCAGTACGGGGAAGCTGTGGGCTGCGGTGAAGCCAGATTCATTAAAAATTGTGCTGAGGTGATTTTTAATTAATCCGTCTTCAGAGTGACCTGCAGCTCCTCCGTCATGCGGGAAACTTAGCTTATTTTCTGGCACGATGAAGGAGCACAGGAATACATGGGAGGTACATAGCTCACTGCCCCCCAAGGCCCCTGCTTCCCCCACTTTGGCCCCTGGGGGATCTGGCCACCCTAGCCCCAGGCCTGCCTCCCCTGATTCCCAGTGCTCCCCCCGACACTGGCCAGGTGACCAGATGCATGTGGTAAAAGCTGGTGGAGGCTGGGGGCAGAAGATCCCCAGTATGACGGGGCACCTGGCAAGCCAAGGTGAAAGATGTTCAGTTTGGCAGCAACAGGAAGATGTATAAGAAAAGAAAGGCCTCTGCAGGAAGATTTCCAGCCAGGTGGTATGCAGTTTCTGATGATTTCCCCCAAGCAATAGATTTATGTGGTGAGGTGACACATACCTTTTTATATATGTAAAAGAACTTCTTTAAAACTACGTTTAAAAAACATGTTCCCTTTCTTGCACTTTTATGGTTGGTGATTGTTACAGAGAGATGTTTGGCATATGACCTCTAGTGGCAGAAGAAGAATTGTGTATGAAATTTATAAATTGATAGAATATGTTCATATGTTCAAGGAAACATTCTGTTACATGGAAACATTTTAGGGTTAAAGCGATTAGTGTGGGAAAGTTGGAGTTCAACCCAAGATAGCCTCAGACAAGAATTTAAAGGGAAATGAGAGGCTTAGACGGGTTTAACTACACATGCTAAAAATGTTAGTGGATCTGGGAGAATAGGGGAAACATCTAATTGATATAAATATGAAAGAGAATTTACAGATACACCATACATTTAAACCTGTGTTGGCAGAATGCTATTCTCATATATAAGATGCAGACTTACTCCATATTTTTGCACTTGTTCAAAAAAAAAATCAAGGGATTCAGATTACAGATAAAATCAAGGAGATTACAGGATATCTAAAATTTTACCAGCCTTAATTCTGCCTGCCTTTTTGATCTGCTTCATTAGACCTGACCCCTAACCTCATTTTGTTTATATTAATTCTCACATATTTGAAAGCACAGTGCCAAGTTGTTAACCTTTATCCAAACTGCTTGTTGCAGTCACCATTTTCACATTTTAATGGTGCTATTGCATCATTACAGTATTTCTACCATTAGGTGAAATCCCTGATAACGTGGCACGATAGTGGTAATTGTCTCAAGCTATTAAAAGTGGGGTTATGCTTCCCTGACATAAATAAACAGAGGGAGAAGTGCTGTTAAATCACCAGTTGGCTCTCAGCTATTCAATATACATGACCCAAGTTGGGTCAGGGGTTGCGCAACCTGATTTGCAGTACATATAATAACATCCAGAAACTATCAAGCAGTATGCAGACAGATTCTTTCCAGGAATGCAGTGTATGTGTGTGTGTGTGGGGGGGGGGAAGCAGCTTCAGCCTTCCCTCCTGTGCCGTTTTCTGAAGCCAATGCAGCCACTGGGGCACTTTTTGCTTTGGACCTCCACATATCACAGTGAGTACACATGGACCCACACAGCAGGGCAAACAGGCTCCCCAGAACCATTTCAGATCAGAAAAATAATAACAACGACAAGACAACTTAATGCCCATTCAGAGCAATTTACAAAATGTGTTATTATTATCCTCACAACAATCACCCTGTAAGGTGGTGGGGCTCAGAGAACTCTGAAATAGCTGTGACTGACCCAAAGTCACCCAGCTGGCTTCAAGCAGAGGAATGGAAATCAAACCTGGTTCTCCAGATTAGAGTCCTGCTGCTCTTAACTAGACATGGGCACAAACAGAAAAAAAACCCGAACATGGTGTTCATTGTTGGTTGCCATCCATGAACAACAAACAACGAACACTGACGAACATGATCCTGTCATGAACATGTTCGTTGTTCATTGTTCGTGGGGGCCAGCAGGCTCTCCTCCAGTCATCAAGATCCCTACCACACCACTCCCAGAAACCCTACTTGAGCAGGCAGCAGGAAATGTACCAATAATAAATAATAGCTTGGCCCCAAAGCCTGGCAGCAGCCCTGGAACCTGAAGTGGTAGTTCCCTACCACACCACTCCCAGAAACCTTACCTGAGCAGGCAGCAGGAAAGGTACCAGTAATAAATAATAGCTTGGCCAAGAGCCTGGCAGTAGCCCTGGAACTTGAAGAGGTAGATCCCTATCCCACCACACACAAAGAAAATTCAAGCTCCAATGCACTCTCCCTGTCTCACTCTCAAAATGCCAACAGCAACGGTCTCTCCCTCACTGTCTGCAAAACCAGAGCTGGGAGCCCCCTCTTCCCCCTGCTCTTTGCTTCCTTGTAACAAATTTGGAGCTCCACACTTGAAAAGAAGACCTACCTATCAAGCTAAATTAGGCTTAGATCTGGGTTTCTAGGGCAACAGCAGGAGTTCAGACAGAGTTCAGTCAGTCCCTGCCTCCGGTTGCCAAGGGAATTGATTGCAGGTACCAGACTGTCTGGCTTGACGAACAGCAATGAACAAGGCTTGCAACAACCACCTGTTTGTTTAGAATGGGGCCTCACAAACAGCATGTTCGCGAACAGCTGATTGGGCTATTTGTGTCTTTTTTTAGTTGGTATTGCTGTTTGTGCCCATCTCTACTCTTGACCACTACACCAAACTGGCTGTATGTGGGAGGGAAGGCTGAAGCCCCTTCTCTCATGCCACACTCATGTGTAGAATCCAGCCCTGCAGTGCTTGGAAACAATAGCTACACATACTACAAATCTGATGTGGCAACTTTTATTTTATTAACAATAAACCTTGTTAATCTTAATCTTATTAATCTGCTTCTGCTTCTGTTCACTGGTGTCTGCTAAAGTATACATCTGTAATTTTTTCTTCATTTCATTTTTTTGGCATTTCTCATGACACCAAAAAAATTGCCTATTGGTAGAAAGGGTGTGGCAATTTCAACTTTTAAAAAAAGCATCCACAGCAAGCAATTCAGAGGATAAGAACCAAAACTGCAAGAACAAAAGATGCATTGGCCTAGCCCTGTAGGCTCAAAAACCTCTCGTGATGAACAACCATTGAGGAACCAACAACCAATTAGGAACTTGCCAGGGAATGGATTACTAACCTCAAAGCGGACCTTCAGTTCTCCCAGAATTACAACAAAGATCAGAATTACAACAGAGATCAGTTCCCCCAGAAGATATGGCAGATTTCGAGGGGGGGTCTCTATGGAATCATATTCCCTCTGAGCTCTCTTCCCTCCTCAAACTGTGCCCTCCTCAGGCACATCCCCCAAATCTCCAAGAATTTCCCAAGTCAGAGTTGGCAAGTCTAAATTCACCTCATATCTTATCAGAGCTGTCACACATATCTGATCACAATAGTCAAGTCTCACCTGGCGATTGGGTTCATGTTTACATCATATCTGGACTTGACATCCTGCTTGCCTATGGCCCTGTATCCTGCTTCTGACCTGGTTTCCCATCAACTGAGTTTGGTAGTTTGACTAAATTCCAGTTGGCTTTGACAGGATACCAAGATTCTTTCAGGAGTATTTATTTATTTATTTATTTACGACGTTTATACGACCTTTCTCACTGAGACTCAAGGCGGATTACACAGTATGAGGTTAATACAACCAGTATCAAGTAAGTACATTTCAATACAATACCATAAGGTAAACGTATACAAGTTTAAAGACATAGCATTAGCCAGGATCCAAGACATAGTAGAGATACTGAAGCAAAACATAATCAATTCTAGGACTAACATTAGACAGCATGGAGCGATGGTTGTACATAGGAGTACATATTTAAAGCAGCAGATAATATATGAGGCAAAAATGGTGATGAAGTCTATGATCCCCAACTTGCTAGTGAAGCACCTGAGGCGCCATCCCTACAATGCGGCCCTCCCATTTGAATAGCCCAGCCTTTTTTAATAGTTCGGTTTTGCATCATTTATGGAAAGCCAGGAGAGTGGGGGCTCTTCAGACTTCCTCAGACAGGTCATTCCACAGGATAGGGGCCACCACAGAGAAAGCCCGTGTATGGGCTGCTGCTGACTTCACCTGTGTGCAGCCTGGTACCTGCAAGAGACCCTGTTCAGATGAGCGAAGCTGCTGTGGAGGAACATAGGGAGGGAGGCGGTCCCGTAGGTATGCTGCACTAAAGATATGAAGAGCATATCAAGAAGGATTATTATGGACTGATGATTTGTTTGTTAGGATTTGTTTGTTAGGAAGGATGTGTGTCATACAAAAATGGAAATCTTCAGACATCTCAAGACTATCAGAATGATTTAGGAAAAATTGCTTTTTTAAAATGAGATCATGTATTAGAAGATAACAGCAGAAAATGTTGGAACAGTTACAGAAAGGTGGATTTTATTTATAAATTACTTGAATAAGTTTTTGGATCAAGGACACCTATTTGCAGTCTTTTCTTTGAGTTAGAATGATTTTAGCAGTGATTAGTTTGTAATAAAATGTTTAAAAATGAAAAAAAGATAAAGAATAACAGCTTCTGTTGGTTGAGAGCAATACAAGATTTCAAATCATTCCAAAGAATTCAAAGGTAGTTATTATTCAGGTACATAGACAACAAAATTGGTTACAAATACAATTTGGACAGAAAATAAAACTTATTCATGAAATTCTTTTTAAAAATATATTTTCATTCAACAATTTTCAATTTTTCCAAACAACTTCAACAAACAAACAACAATTAATAAGAACATTTAACAACGTAAATAATATACACCCTATCTCTTAATCCAGAGATCAAAAACTGTTTGGCCACTAAACATGGCAATATATAGTTGCTTTACATGATATTCTCTATAATGTATTTACCTTGGAGGTATTCAATATTAGATTAGTCTACAAATATCACAGGTATGCCAGTGAGAAATAATAATCTTGTTTTATTTTGTCTTTTATCTTAATATCTTTGTTTGTTAAATAGTCAAGAACTGGGAGCCATTGCTCTAAAAGGTGGGAATTGTAGTTTCGATTTTCTCGTTGGGCTAGTTGATCAGAAAGCTTTTCCATTATGAAATGGTTCCACAAACAGGCATGCCAGTTAGAGATTGTGGGTAGAGCTGTTTGGCTCCACATGGAAGCTATAACTAATTTAGCAATAGCCAAAAGTAATAGTATAAGGTTAATTCTAATTTTGGAATCTTTGGGTCTTTCCAATGATTCAAGCCCTTCCAGGGATTTGGGTACTGTGTAGCCAGTGATCTGTTCTATTTTTTGGATTATTTTATCCCAAAATGTTTTTATATATCTACAACTCCACCAACAGTGCATGTAGGTTTCCAGTTCACCACATTGCTTCCAACATTTTGGTGAGAGAGATTGGTTGACATGATTAAGTTTGACTGGTGTCAAGTCCCAATGAGAATATAGTTTGACAGTACACATTCTAATGTTTATAATTTTGGATGTATAATTCTGGGATTTCCATATTTCTTTCCAGTTCTCATTAGAAGGGTCTATATTACATTCTTTTTGCCATATTCTTTGATATGAAAGTCTTCTGCTGACGTCGCCGGCCCCGCCAGGCCCCGGCCGTCCTCGCGGCCAGCCAGGACCCTAGGACGGACCCGCCGAGGGCGCCCCGTTCGGACCCGCCATCGCTGCCACCAGGGGGTGCCGCCCTGCGTGACAACCATATCATTTGCGAATAATGAAATTTTATGTTCTTTTTTGCCTATTTGGATGCCTTTTATTTCTGGACCATCTCTTATATAATTTGCAAATGGTTCCATCGCTTAACGCAAATAAAAGTGAGGAGAGCGGGCAGCCTTGTCTTGTAACTCTCAATAACTCAATAACTTGATTTTTTCAGATTTATGCCCATTAATTTTAATCTGTGTGGTGGGAACTGCATAAAGTGTATAAATTGCTCTTAAGAATTTGTCCAAAATTCATTTTGTTTAATAAATTTTGTATATATTTTATTTCCACACAATCAAATGCTTTTTCTTTGTCTAGTGCTAGAATAAGTGAGGGCAATTTGGCTTTTTTACAGTAATTTATTATATCCAATGATTTTCTTATTTTATGTTAATTGTCTTTTTGGGATGAACACTGATTGGTCTAAATTAATATAATTTGGGATTATTTTGTTTAATCTAGCTGTTAAAATTGCAGTAAAAATTTTTGTGTCTTGATTTAAAAGTGTTATAGGGCAGTAAGAAGCTGAGTTAGTTGTGTCTTTACCCAGTTTGCGAAGCACTACCATGTTTGATACTGTCTATGATGGGGGCATAATTCCTTGTTCCAAAATTAGGTTACACACTTTAGTTAGAGGTGGAGCTAACAAATTAGAGTAGTTCTTGTAGTATTCTGCCGGAAATCCATCCATCCCTGGAATTTTGTTATTCTTTAAATTTTTCTAACTTCAAGGGTTTCTTGAAGTGTTATAGGATGATCTATAAATGATATGTGCTCTGATTTTTAGCACCTATGCCATTTAAAAAGTTATTTATTTTGTCTATATTTGGATTAGGTAAAATTGGTATAATTTCTTGTAAAATTTAGCAAAAGATTCTATTATTTTGGAACTAGTCTGGATTTGGTTCTAATTGTCTCTTATGAAGTTAATCATTCTGGTTGCTTTCTTTTTACCTACTTTCCAAGAAACTAACTTTAATGATTTAGATTTTTTGTCCCAATATTTCTGTTTTAAAACCAATTTTTTTGGATAATTGATGTTTCTAAAGATTCTATTTTTTTCCTTTCCAATAGAATTTGCTTGTAAACTTTTTTACTACTCATTTTTTAATGTTTCTGCTCTAGAAACATTTATAATTTCTAATTTGGCTGTATCTTTTCTTTTTTTGTAGGCAGAAGATATTGCAATGTATTTGTCTTTTACTACTGCCTTCATTGCATCCCAAACTAGCTCCAAAGGGACCATGCATTTCAAATTAAGATTAAAATAATTTTGGATTTCCTCCCCTACACTTTTATATGAACTGGTATCGAATAAAAGAACTTTGTTCAAACTCCAGTTTGATTGATCCAAGAGAGCATTCTGGAGAGCATTCCGTCCATGAATGGTCTGTCTGTCCACATTTTCAAGCCAATATGCCTTTAAGGAATATATATCTACTTTGCTGGTTTGAGTCTATTGTTTTACAATCAAATCTAACATTCTTTGAGATCAGCACTGCAATTCTCCTGGACTTTGTTGTGCCATAAGCTGGGTATTGATGATCCCACCACTTTGATTTAAATGCCTGTTTTATCTTCGCAGTTAAATGATTTTCAAGGCTAAGTCTCTTGCCCAATTACTTTATGCGGCGCCCTTGAGCATAACAACACATCAGTCTTATTGGCAGTCACTGGAAAAAGTGCAATCCAAGTTTTTAAGGCACATTTTGCAGGTTCCCTTTTGTGTCTCTAATGCACATATTTGTTTGGAATCCGGTATGGTCACTGTAAAAGCACGCCTGTGGATTGCTACCATTGTCTATTGGTTTAAGCTAATAACTAATCCCTCCGGTTTAACTGGTTTAATAGCATGGGATTCTAAAGCACCACTTTGGATCAAAGAAACAGAGCGCAAATTGGGTTATTATGGTCTTTCCAAACAGTTTCTGATGAGTATGGAACATGACATGGTCAAACCCTTTGTGAAACAAAGAATCCTGGATATTGAAAGGCAGAACGACTTGAGTCAAGTCAAAGGGTACTTCCCGGGAATAGATAGCCTAAACCAAGTGATAATGATGCCTTACTTACAAAACTTGGATAAAGCAGATTATAGAAGAGCAGTTACCCTCCTCAGAATGGACACGTTACCATCAGCGGTCATGGAGGGCAGATATGCAAAACAACCACTCGAGAAAAGAGTATGTATATGTGGGGCTGGAAAGATAGAAACTAGGGGACATGTACTCTTCGAGTGTGAGCTTTATCAAAATATTAGGGCAATCTTCATAACTCCAATTTGTAATCGGTTCCCAGGTAGAAATGACAGATTCTATCTAGATAAGCTTTTAGCCGATAAGGACCATGAAATTACATTAAAGGTGGCAAATTTTGCTGTGCAAGCCATACGGATTAGGAAGTATTTTACAGGGGGAAATATTTAAATATTTTATAATGTTAAGGATTTTAATATTTAATAATTTGGTCTTAGGCACTCAGGTTTTAAGGTTTTAAATATTTAAGACTCTGTACCCTGAAATTTTAGTGAATAGATTTGTAAATAATATGACTTGCCATGACTGGGTTGTATGCTATTATTGTGTGGTCTATGACCGTAATAAAGATTGACTATTGATTGATTGAGTTTCATGTAGCAGTAGTATAGCTGGCTGTTGTCTTAACAACATTGACAGAATTCTTTGTTAATGCATTGTTAAGTCCTCCACAGTTTAGTGAGATAACTTTAAGGGTCATCTCCTATGAAAACAAAATTGTAATTAATTAAAATAATTTGTATAGCCAACCAGTTTCCTACTTAACATGGTTAAGTGCTTTGCCTTGGATTGTTAAATCTTTGACTCAACTTAGGGTGTACTATAGAACTTTTCAAGCATGTACAAACTTTAAGATAGCCAAAGAAGGAAAAAGAAGATAGGATATAGAAAAAAGGTAAGAAAAGAAGAAAAAAGTTTAGAAGGAAAATTGACTCTCAGGTCTTATTTACAAATAAAGCAACCTATTCCTCTCAAAAGATGATAACCACCAGAAACAAGTAATACAACCTAAACTTCTCAAAGGAGGTAAACCACCAGAACCTTTCCCTTAAGGGGAAATGATATACCCTATATGTGAAAGTTAACACTAGGGCTTAGACTCGAATTAAAAAAGAAAAAAAAGATTTTCGTTGTTACTTGGGGAAGAGCCAAGTGTCTGGTTTTTTAAAAACAAACAAACAGAGAACAGAGAGAGTCTCACAACCCTATCTCACCCCTCCCACGTCCCGGCCAGTAACTTTTAACATCTTATGCTATTAATTCCCTTGCAGTTGAAAAAAATCAACTACAGTTAAACTAAAATAAAGACATCAGAATTGAGCTTGAGAAGTACTGGAGATTCTCTTCAGGTTTCTTTCTTCATGGAGATTCTGTTCCAGTTTTTAATTGGAGATCTAGTTTTGTCCTTTTCGTTCTTGCTTGGAGATTCTGTAGTTATGTCCAGTTGTAAGCCCTTCAGTAGACTGACTCTGCTTTCCATATTGGTTTGGAGGGATTTTCCTTGGTGATGGACTTACAGATTTGTTGATGTTACCCACTGATATTTAATGTCTGCTTCATTTTGTTTGGTTATGATAGGGTTTAGTTCTTTTATTTTTATTAAAGTCTCATTGGAGAGATCTTGGTAAACATACATCTTCTTGTTCTGGAAAAAGAAACATCCTCAGGTTCTTGCTTCCCTCATTACTTTATCTTTTGTCCTGCTGTCAAGAAAGTTTATAACTATGTCTCTCCGTTGTCTGGTTTGTTCACTGAACTCAATCTGTAGGGATTGATAATAGTGGGAGTAATTCCCTCCTCTAACTTCAGCTCTCTGCTTAGCCATTCAGCAATAAAGGCTATAAGGTCTGTACAATCTTCACCTCTCTTGTCAAAACCTCTAAGTTTTATGTTGTTATATCTTCATTTATTGTCCAGGCCAATTATTTTATTCTTTAATGCCATATTTGTAACTTGCAAGTCTTGGATTTCTTCTTGGACGGTGATACCCAGTTCCATTGCACTTTCTGCCATCTGGGTTACCAGATGTAGTGACTCCTTGAGTTCACTGAGTTGATTCTTAAGAAGGCTTTCAAAGGAGACTTTTTTTTCCTTCCATTCTCTTCATCATGGTTTTTAGTCCATTTTCTAGTGCCTGGATCTTTTCTAAGTCTTCTGAGCTTCTCATGGCAGTCACCTTTGATTGTGTTTGACTTTTTTCAGTCAAAGCTTTGTTAGCTTCTGTGAGCTCTAAAAATGCCTTTAGTGTGGAGTTGGATGAACCAGTAGGTTTAGCTTTGCCTTCTCTGATCTTGCCCATAATTTTAGAAGGCTTGCCGCTGCTTGGGAGTTTGAACTTGGCTGCGGCAGGGAATCAGGGCTCGGAGCAAGGCTCTCAGATGCCCACCACAGTTGCATGGCATCCTGCCCCCTCCATGCAATTCTTTACCTAAACTTTTGAAGCATTTCATATTTACTATCTCAGTAATTTTTATTACATGTAAAGTAAGTAAGAGTTCAAATGTTACCTTCAACAAAGGTAACATTAGAAGTAGGGAGGGACTACTCAGCTCTGTAGCTCATGCCTTTAATTCACTGCCCCTTGATCATAACAGCTTGATAGAAAACATTTAAGATTCTAAGTAATAAAGGCACATTGACCCATTCATACAACCTGACATAAAATCCCTTTGTTCATGACCCCAATGGTAGATAATTATAAGGATTATTACATAGATTGTCCATAAGAATTACAGTACCACCTCAGAAGCCCCCCTTCCTCTCTTTCCAACATCAACTAGACACAGTGGGTATACCTGTCCTGCACATACATACATACACTTTATAATGAGTCAAACCATTACTCTCTAAAGATCAGTCAGTACTGTGAACACTGACTGGCATTTGTTCTTCAAAGTGCATGGTGCAGGTCTTTCACATTACCTATTACCTGATACTTTAACTGGAAATTCTTGGGATTGAATCTGGGACCTTCTGTATATAAAGCAGAAGCTCTACCACTGAGCCAAGGTCTTAATCTCTCTACCATGACCTGTCCTTGCACCCAATCCACTCCTTCAAGTCAGGAGGCCCTCTGAAACTAAGGGTCTCTTTACATGTACATCAAACTTGAGATTGATTGGAGAAAACCCCAATCCAACTTCCATTTTATGGGTGACCTTTGAAATGGGGGGGGGGAGAAATCTGCACATGTGCAAACACAGAGATAGGAGGAACATTTTCATTCCCTCCGTTCCATCCTACGTGCTTTAACCAGCAGAAAAAGACTGCAGGGAGGGGGTTGTGTTACAGCTGGTTACATGCATCTGCCCTGTCGTGGATAGTATGGAAAGATCCTGGGCAGATGTGTGAAACCTGCAGTAAGACAAATAGCCCTTCCCCCATGGCTCTTCTCTGCTAGTCAAAACTCATAGGCTGGAAAGCAGGGAATTAAGATGGTCTTTTGCCTCTGTACTCACTTGGGAGCTGATCTGTCCCCCTCCCCCCCCACTGCCATAAAGGTAAGCTTCAGGTCACACATTAAACACAAGTTAAGTTGGGGTTTCCCCCAATCAAACTCGAGTTTGGTATACTTGTAAGGAGACCATATATGATTTGTTTTAGGCAGGGCTTTTTTTCTGGGGAAAGAGGGGGGAACTCTTACCAGGGGCAACTCCCAGCAGGAGGTGGTGCCCCTGTCACTAGATGTGTGCATGTGTGCAGTCCTGGGACCATGCAATGACATCACTTCTGGGAAGTGATGTCATCGTTCAGGGTGTGGCCGACACACTGGGAGAAAGAGAAAGGAAGGGAAATACAAAAAGAGAGAAAGAAAGACATGGAAAGATATGGAAAGAAGGAAAAAGGAAGGAAGGGAAGGAGAGAGGAAGGAAGGAAAGGAAGGAAAGAAAGACATGGAAAGTGGGAGGGAGGGAGGGAGAGAAGGAAAGAAAGAAGGAAAGATGAAAAGAAGGAAAGAGAAAGACAGGAAGGAAGGAAGGAAGGAAGGAAGGAAGGAAGGAAGGAAGGAAAAGACAGAAAGAAGGAAAGAGAAAGGAACGGAGGGAGGGAGGAAGGGAGGGAGGGAAGGAAAGAAATAAGGAACGAAGGAAAGACATGGAAAGAAAGAGACAGGAAGGGAGGGAGAAAGCGAGGAAGGAAGGAAAGAAAGAAAGAAGGAAAGAGAAAGGAAGAGGAGGAGGGAGGAAGGCTTCAGCTGGGAGGGGGGAAATCACCCTCCTCTCAGCTGAAGTTTAAAGCCCCTTCGGGGCTTCCCCCCACCAGCTGAAGAGCTGAAGAGCTCCTTTCCTGCAGCTCACAAGCTGGTCCGACAGTGACTACTTTGCAGAGCTTCCAGAACGTCGTTCTGGAATCTGGAGCATTCCAGAAGAAAAAAAGACCTGGGGCAATTGTACCTTGCCTTTCCAAGGCATGATAAATATAAATACATGATAAATATAATTAGCCACACCAAATACAATGGCATCACAATAATAAATAGTATCAAAACTTGCAAGTTTCCTAATTGTAACTTCAAGTTACAAAGTTAGAACTTAGAGGGGAAAAGTCTATTGCCACCTTGTCATACAAACAGCACAATTCAGTCAAATTAAAGCACTTTTTCCATAAAGGGAGATATGTTAAACACTTGTAATTTTTAAAATGTTATCAATAAAATTTAAATAACATTAGCACTTAGGTACAGTTAATACTGCAAATATATTGCTTGTAAACATTCTCTCTTCTCAAGTGCATAATTTAAACACGTCTACAGATACGTGATATTTCATGTAAGGCCTGAGAAAGGAAGTATCAGAAATCCTTTGGTCCTATGTACCTATAATAACCAGCAGGGCTTTTTTTCAGGGGGAACGCGGGGGAACGGAGTTCCGGAACCTCTTGAAAATGGTCACATGGCTGGTGGCCCCACCCCCTGATCTCCAGACAGAGGGGAGCTTAGATTGCCCTCCAAGCCGCTGAATGTGAAGGGGATTTTGGCTGTTTGAAAAGGTCTAGGATTCCTGCTCAGCATTTCTGATTGATGAATTAAGGGGTCATTGAAAATATCAAGTACAAACACGGCTTAAGTTATCTGCTCAAGGTCAACCAGGGAGTGCATGTCAAACTCATGAATCATACTTGAATAGCCCAAGGCTCATATTTTAGTACATCATCTCAGCCTAGTATCTTGAGCATCAGGACTGTCGCTTTCTGACAGTTACAGATTTAGCAAGCAATTTCAGACATCCTGTCAAAAAGAGGTAGTAGACGGGATCAGAAAGAGAAGTTGATTAAAGAACTGCATTTCCAATGTCAAAATTATAAGAGCTTTGGATCTCATAATATTGTTATACGATAGTTTTATATTTCCCAGTAGTGTATGTCTGGTGCTTGAGATGTTGCCACATGTTATTCCTTAGCAATTTTAGTCACTTGTTAAACATTGTTCATGTCATATGTAAAAATTACCCTACATGGCTCAATATAAGATGCATGCATTTGCAAGACAGGTTCTTCTTCCTGGGTGAAACAGTTGTCATGGTGTTTAACAAAATGAAGCAAGTTTGTCATTTCAGAGCCAACAGCATGTTACCATAGCAACCCTCTAGTACTGCACTCTCAGCTCCTATACTCGAGGATTCTTTGAGGAGCCAAGGAGTCCACATTAGGTAGATGATACCAAGTAATCTCACATGTTTTAAAAGCCCTGTATTTATGCTGGCCTTATCTTTCACTTGCCTCAGAGCAGAAAATATTGACCAAGCAGATTCAGATACCAGTGTCTATGAATTTATGGTGCAGTGTACATGTTCCATTCTTACAAATTCCCATAATTTCTTCCAGTGTTTCCCAGTAATAAGCACAAAGGTAACATGCTACTGAAGAAGGCTTGTCTCTTCAGCTGCAGCAATTCCGATCCAAAAGCAGAGAAGTTTTCTGGTTGTGCATGACATTTTCTCTTTGAATCCCAGCTGAAGAATTTAAGCAACGGAAATGTATATCTGGACCTGAACATATGAACTTGCTGTCAAGGCCATCGATTTATCTCCTGAGTTCATTCATTCAGTCAATCTTTAGAGATAAAAAAAAATTGGAAAGGACTAAAGCAGGTATGAAGCATAGTATTATGTTCATACAAACCAAGTTAGCTTCATCCTACCCTTATTTCCATCATCCTTATTCTCTGACCTTCATTGCCCAGCAGAGATGCATAGTATGCGCTTTTATTGGATAAAAGTCCCTGCCTTTGTCAGGTTGTGAGAAGATCAGTATAACATTTGCTCTAGGGCAAGAACAGAACACAATTGGTGTCTGACGTGCCAGCAGTCAGTAAAATTTAAGGGTCATGGAAAGGCACAAATCTGTCAGTGCTGATTTAGTTCCCAGAATAAACTGGAGTTCTACAAGGTTTTGGGGCTCAATTTATATAGCCAACAAACATAGCATATAGGATACACATACTACAACTGGAGAAGAGAGAACAATTTTTTTTCTAATAAAAGGAAACAAAGATCAGCAATAAACCATTTTCTGGTTTTGCATGAAACGTCATACTTCATATACATAATATTCTTCATACTTCATATACATAAAATTATGACAGTGAAGGCTCTCTCTCTTCAGGCTCTCAATCTTGATAACTGTAATGAAAATGAACCTTGGAGAAGGTAGGAACCCCAGATGAAAACATGCCATACGGTGATACTGCAATGCAAATTAGGATTCGAGTATTGTTGACCATTTTATAGAGATCTGTGTAGTGAATTTAATTAAGTATTTTACAGTGCAATCCTAACAGAGTGATATCCTTCTATGGATGGGCGAAAGTCTGCTTAAGATTGTGCTATTAGTCTTTTCTATGTTAACATTTTAATGGTAACGTTTACAGAAAGGATACAACAGATATAAAGCACGAAGCTGTTTCATTACCATTATTTTGTATTCACTATAATATCACATATTGCACAAAATGTTACAAAACTGCAAAATACATGAGGTAGGTTCTCTATCTGTAACTGATAAAGCATGTATTAAGATTTCAAATATGATCCTAGTGCTAAAAGTCCATACACCCCAGGGCTGAATATGTTCACTTGGAAGCGTGTCCCATAAGTTTAATTAAATCTTGTTTCTAAGTGAGTGTGTCCAGGAGTCCAGCCTAGAATGAAGAACACTTAGATCAGAAATTAAAGAATAATATAATAATAAATAGGGTTCCAGAGGCATTTTAAGGACTAATAGAATTTATTCCAGTTTAAACTTCTGTTAGAGCACCCTTCAGCAGATGAATGGAGTGTACATCCATCAGGCAGAGATACATTTATACTTAAAAAACTGCAAACAACTGAAAGACAAGGGGGGGATGTTACAAAGAGAATCCAGTTTAAAAGGAGGTCTAATCAAAAGACTAATCAATCTACTCAAAGTGAGTAAGGACTACTCCCAATTGTTATTAAAGAGACAAAGTAGGATTAACATAGAATCAGATCTAATCTAGGTGAGTGCAGGGTAAAAACTAGCTGGCAATATAACAATAAATGCTGCCTTCTTGCTGAACAGTCAGTAAGTAGCCACATAGCTTCTTTTTTCATACTTAACCTTTGCTTACTGTATTTGCAGCTGTGTTTTGCTATGTAAAACTTGATGAGAGTATATATTTCAAATTATCTGAGAAAAGAAAAACTGCAGTAGCAGACCTGAACACAGGGTGGCAGATCTGTTTCTGCATTCACGATGATACTTAATATGCTTGTCTTTTATAGCGGTCAGTATAAGCATAAAAGTCTGAATTGCCCATTTTAAACATCCACCCAGATGCTCAAATCAAATTGTTTGGGGCCAAACACTGGCCAGAGTTGGGAGGCTTTATTTCCAATCCGTTCCCTAGAAGAACCCTCTAAACACTCGGCAGCCTCAGCACATTGCTTAAGGAAATCATTAGGGATAAAGAAGCTTTCTTTCAGACGATCTTGTATGCCGCTATTGATCTTATTATGGAGGAACTGCCAATAAGCTTTCAAGGAATCAAGGAACATAGCTGGAAAACTACTTGTTAGAAAAATTCCCCCAAAGTTACCTATTATATCAATGATTATTCAGTGTATGTATCTCTATGTATTTGCTGCTACTAGCAACCTGTGGAAGGAACAGGGGAGTAGGAACAGGTGTGCTGCCATAAACCAGAAGCCATAGAGTTTGGGGTAAATCCTAGAGTTCTGCCCCTGTCACAACTCCTGTTCCAGACCCTTCACTTTTAATATTTTTAAACATCCTCAACAAGCACCTCAGGCTAGTAGGTCATGAACAGACCTTGGTATGGGTTTTAGGGGATGACGAGAACACAGGAGTAAAAGGTAATAAACACACTTAAGTTTACTAAATTTGTTAGCGTGACATTTAATGCACTCTAGTATGATAGATGACAGAAGTTACCAGGCCTGGGAGGTCCTCTATGCTTAGTATTTACAAAGTATGTCCTCTATAGGCTCAGACTGGTAAACAATAAGCTTTAACACGTCACTGCTTTTTAAAAATAGAAATAGCACCCAAACCTTGTTTAACAGCACTCTATTTTTTTAAAAAAATTTTTTTATTGGATTAGAACATTAATATTTTTACATTACATTCAATTTTCCCCCTAATTTTTCGTTTCTAACCCCCTCCCTTTCCCCCCCTTTTGTTGACTTCCAACAGCTTTCCCACCCTCTGTCCCTTTTCCCTTACTTCTATTAACTTCCTCTGTCTAAAACAAATATATATTCTTCATTATATTAAGCAGTACATCTTTAACTCTTTTACTTATTATACATCCAAACTATACTTCTTTAGATAAACAATTTATCCCATTTTCCAGTTTTGAATATTTCTATATATCATAAACCATAAAAATTTCCCACATTTAAATCAAGCAATTTGATTTGTTCTCTATATATTACCCATTTTTTCTTTTTATGGTATTTCTATATAACTCATCACATAATCGGTCGATTTAACTCTTCTATACATTCAGTTTGGTGCATATAAACCTTATCAAAAAAAGAAAATATTGTTAATTACTCTGTCCTCATGTTTAAACCATTAATTATTCTCTATTAATATTCTATCAATTAACCTTTGCATATCTATATATATCTCAATCAATTAATCTAACTGCTTATAAATTCACATTTCTCTTCCTCCCCCGGTAAAGTCACCCCTCTCTTTTATACTTTTATTGTACTTCAGTAGTTCTCAAACTGCCACAGTTTTCCTCCCACCTCCCACTTCTTCTCCAGATATTGTTTCAGCTTCTCCCAATCTGTGTTAAACTGCCCTGAGTCCAGATCTCTCAGTTTTCTTGTCATCTTGTCCATTTCAGCCATATACAGCAATTTGTAGATCCAATCTTCAATAGTTGGCACTTCTTGTACTTTCCATTTCTGCGCATACAAAAGTCTAGCTGCTGCAGTCATATAAAATATCAACGTCCTATGATGGGCTGGAATTCCCTCCAATCCCAAGTTTAGCAGCAGGAGTTCTGGGTTCTTATTTATTTGAAACTGTAAAATTTCACTCATTTCTCTTATTATTTTCCCCCAGAACTGCCTAGCTACCTCACACGACCACCACATATGATAGAGGGAGCCCTCATGCTTCCTACATTTCCAACATTTATTAGAAGTGTTCAAGTTCCCTAGCGCAATCTTCTTCGGTGTCATGTACCAACGATAGATCATTTTGTAAATGTTCTCTTTAATATTAATACATGTCGTTGTCTTCATTGTAGTTTTCCACAAGTATTCCCATGCCTCCATTGTTATTTCTTTATTGAAATTTATAGCCCATTTCACCATCTGTGTTTTAACTATCTCATCCTCTGTATACCATTTCAACAGTACTTGGTATACCTTGGATATTCTTTTCCTGTCTTCTTTAAGAAGGGTCTGCTCTAGTTCCGAGTTCTCTATTCGTATTCCCCCTTTTGCAGAGTCCGAGTTATATAAGTCTCTAATCTGTCTATACTGGAACCAATCATAATTTGGTGATAGTTCCTCTTGCGTCTTTATTCTAAGTTTAGATACTTCAATTTTAGTTATATCTTTGTATGTTAAACATTGTTGTTCATTATCAACAGCTCTCGGATCTATCACCTCGTATGGAACTACCCACAAGGGGGTTCCTTCTTGTAAGTAAATTCTGTACTTCTTCCAGATTGTATATAAACTTCTCCTTACAAAGTGATGCAGGAACATAGAGTTGACCTTTACTTTGTCGTGCCATAGGTATGCGTGCCATCCAAAAAAATTTTTGTATCCCTCTAGGGCTAATAATTTCTTATTCTTTAATAGGGGTGTGCAAGGAAAAAACTTTCGGCTTTCTTGTTTCGGGATTACCCGAAACAAGATTCTCTACCGTCATTAGCCGAAAGCCGAAACAAGAATCTCTTTCGGGATTCGGGATTCGGCATTATTTCGGCATTCTTTCGGGATTCTTTCGGGTTTTTTTGCTGGGAAAATGCCTCCGTCTTTCAGGACGCCTGGAGGAGACATTTTCCCACCAAATAAGCCCAAAATTGGTGGGGACCTTCCTCTAACCCTTCTCTAACAACTACCCAAGTTTCAGACAGATTGGACTTTGGGGGGCCATATTATGGCCCCCCAAAGCAGGTCCCCCCATCCTCCCCATAAGAAAGCAAAGGAGCAGCATATTGTTAGCATGCTGCTGCTGATCTCTCTTCATTATTTCCTATGGGGAAAAAATGAAGAGGCAGGCTTCCTTTGCCAGGGGTGGCATTTTGCATGCAAAATGCCCCCCAGCCCTCAGGGGCCCTTCTACCACCCCTCCTCCCACCCCCCACCAAGGCTCAGCCTGCTCCCACTTGGGGGGGCCATTTCATGGCCTCCCCAAGTAGGTGCTCTAATCTCTACCACTGACAGCTGGGGGAGGCTTGTGTTGCCAGGGGTGGCATTTTGCATGCAAAATGCCCCCCAACCCTCTGGGGCCCTTCTCCCACCCCTCCTCCCACCCCCCACCAAGGCTCAGCCTGCTCCCACTTGGGGGGGCCATTTCATGGCCTCCCCAAGTAGGTGCTCTCAGCCCCTAAAGTCCACCCCTCACAGCCCCACACAAACCCAGTTCCCCCACCCCAGCTGCCACACACAGACCCAAATCCCCCCAGTAGCCCCTCACAGACCCAAATCCACCCCCACCTGCCCCACACCCACCATAACCCCAGGAACAGGCTGGCCTGCCCTCCCCTTTTGGGAACCCCTAAACTCTCTTTCCCAGGGCAGTTCTGCACAGACAAGGGGTGCCACAATGGTGGCAGTGCCAAATCGTCCCTGGGAAAGAGCACCTGCCCTGGCACACAGACAACCACCCCCCTGACCCCCCCCCACCACCCGCAGAGAAGGCTGGCCAGCCTGCCCCATTGTTCCCTATGCTGGGAACCAACCTCCCATCAAAGAAGGGAACACAGACACACAATCATTAAGTTTAAAAAACCTTTATTTTCTCATTTTCAAATTACAAGTGGTCAACAAATCACAACATATTACACTTATTGTCCCTCATAGCACAACACAACACAATTAACTACACATCAGAGAATCTTAAACACAATTTTTTTTTTGAAATGGACAAACAGTAAAGTTTTGAACATTACAACAGGTCACATAGTGAGCGGGCACAACAGGGCATGGAAACAGAAGATGATCATAATAACTACCAGCCTAATACAACTCTCCCTCCATAACATGACTTAATGGGGGGGAACCACAGCAACAAAATCCCCCCCCCAACCCTCTGGGGCCCTTCTCCCACCCTTCCTCCCATCCCCCCACCAAGGCTCAGCCTGCTCCCACTTGGGGGGGCCATTTCATGGCCTCCCCAAGTGGGTGCTCTGCTCTCATCTCTACCACCGACAGCTGGGAGAGGCTTGTCTTGCCAGGGGTGGCATTTTGCATGCCAAATGCCACCCTCACCCTCAGGTGCCCTTCTCCCACCCTTCCCCCCTACCCCCCACCACATGCATTCCTTGACAATCAAGAAATCTGGAGTTAAATATAATGTGCATGTAAGTCCCTCAAAGACAGAAGCAATATGGAGGTAATGACCCATTTGATTTCCACAACCTCAGACACAATTAGGGATCCGTTTCCCCTTGGTGGGGGATCCCCCACTCTCACCTATCACCCCGAAGGGGGAAAGTCAGTGAATGAGCCTTCAAGGTACGCTCCAGGGGCTGCTGCCGTGATGTCACTGATGTCATCTGGCTGCCCTGAGAGTATGCCTGTGCTTTGCAGTGGGCTGATTTGGGCCCTACAGGCCAAAGCAGGATCCCTTGTGGCCCAAATCTGCCTGCTGTGAATTGTGCGTGCTCCCCAGCCTTGTGTGATGATCACATCACCTCCTAGAACAAACATCATCATGCCAGAGCATTGCCATTAAATGATCATGCGTGTGTGAACAGACCCTAAGTATCCTGTAGGCTTCAGTGATGGTATAGTAATGTTTTCACTCACATTATAGAGAGAGAGAGAGACAGAGAAGGGGGGGAGGCACTGAAGCTAGATTATTTCTTCTATTTTACTGTCCCCTTCCAAAGCCAGGGTGGCATTGGCACAATGCCCCCCTCCCCCCGGCCAGAGCCTTAGTACCAGTATGCATTGACAGGCCCATGCATCATAGTCCTTTTTGAGACCCAGCCAAGTTGTGCCTTTTGGAGAAAAATGTTCAAGTTGCTGGTGGGGGTATGAACAGTTTTTAGATATCCACTGTAGTGCAATGGCTAGAGAGTTGGTCTAGAATCTGGCAGACTCTGATTCTGTGCCTTGTAGGCTTGATGGATGTTCTTGGCTCAGCCTAAGTAAACAATTGTGTTGTGTTTTCCAGAGGCAGTCTAGGTGATTTTGGGGCCCTGGACAAATGTTCTGGACGGGGCCCCAGAACCAGTGCCGCCCCACCACTGGCTCCTTGCCAAGGCCAAGCAATTTTGTCACCTAGGCCCCAGATAGAGTGGGCAGGAGTGCGTTGTTTCCTTCCTCCCCCCCCTCCACCCCCTCCAACAACTAAGAAGGCCATCGGTGGAGTCACTCCAATGTGAGGCATGGAGCAGCTGTCTATTGTTAGCCTGGTTGTGATGAGGGTGAAACAAATCAAGGGAGAACAGCAATGTGTAAACCACTCTAGGTTCCCATGGGGGAGAAAACCGGGGCATAAGATAAACCTTTAATTTGGTGGGGAGGGGGTATATACATTTTATGTGTATGTGTCTGTATGTTTTATGCATTCAAATCACTTGTGGTGTACTTTAGAATTATATTGAGCTCCACAGTATCCCAAAAACCTTGTCCATGTATTGCAAACCGAAGTCAATCTACCACATCTAGGGTATTCTTCTTTTCCCTACTGCCTTCAATTTTTCTTAGCATTATTGTCTTTTCTAGTGAACCTTGTCTTCTCATGATGTGACATAAGCACTATCATCAATTGATATCTTCAAGGGAGAAAGCAGGCCTGATTTGGTCTGGATCCCACTTACATGTCTTTTTCGGAGTCCATGGTACATGTAAATTGAAACTTTCTTCCCACTTCACAGTGTGAATGCTTTTTCCTCCTATGAGCTTAGTCTAAATTTTACTGTACTGATACTGCTCATTTGGCCAAAAGGCCTGCCCTTGATCAATGCCACATTAAATACTTCATAATAAAAAAATGTTTTTAGAACCATTTAAAAGTGTCCTTAAGTGCCATACGCTGATTTAAAAAAACATAAGCTAAATGTTTGGGAACACAACCAGATATGTGAATGACTGAAATGCAGCCCAATCCCACTGCTACTTAAAATCCATTTTTGATGGAGGTCTGGATTGTCTTACATTGGTGTCATTGGGCTTGGAATCAGGAACCTGGAAGCGTTCCATGGGGGCTACAACTTTCATGCCAAGGCTAAGAGGGTGGGAACGGGATCTCTCTGGGGTGGCAAACTCTGGCCTTGGAAGTTACTGGCAATTTGGGGGTGGGACTTGTGGAAAGGAAAATCTGAGTAGGGATCTCCCCCAGAATCCATGGTCCGCATTTGCCCTCTAAAGAGATTGCCCTTGGAAGCAGCCAGTTTCTCTGTAGGGAACTACTCTCTCTAACCTGAACTCAAGCCCAACCAGGAGTTTGGCAGCCCTAGGAAAATTTCAGAAAAAGATGGCAAAGGAGGGCCAGCAACTGATGGAGGCATGGAAGCCCACACCAGGACAGTAGCAGGGGCCTACTTGGGCACAAGGGACAACCAGTGCTCTCATCCCCCATAGTCCACTCCTTACAGCCCCACACAAACCCAGTTCCCCCACCCCAGCTGCCACACACAGACCCAAATCCTCCACTCAGCCCGTCTCAGAACCAAAACCACCCTCAGCTGCCCCACACCCAGTACCCCAGGAACAGGCTGGCCAGCCTGCCCCATTGTTCCCTATGCTGGGAACCAACCTCCCATCAAAGAAGGGAACACAGACACACAATCATTAAGTTTAAAAAACCTTTATTTTCTCATTTTCAAATTACAAGTGGTCAACAAATCACAACATATTACACTTATTGTCCCTCATAGCACAACACAACACAATTAACTACACATCAGAGAATCTTAAACACAATTTTTCTTTTGAAATGGACAAACAGTAAAGTTTTGAACATTACAGCAGGTTACATAGTGAGCGGGCACAACAGGGCATGGAAACAGAAGATGATCATAACTACCAGCCTAATACAACTCTCCCTCCATAACATGACTAAATGGGGGGGGGAACCACTGCAACAGGGTCCAGCAGAACCTATGTCATTTCCTGTGGCTGTGCTTTCAGTTCAGACACACAAAGCTGAACTGGGCACTTCCAAGGCACTGGACAATGGTATTTCTGGAGCAGTTCTGCAGAGGTCTCCCCCCACCCCCACACCAGCCTCAGAATTTACCTGGGAACATCTGTGAGAGATCATCATTGGCCGGTGCCCATCCACCACTCTACCCGCATCCCCCAACCATGCAAACCCAACATTAACATCAAATTTTTTTTTTTTTAAACATGAACATTCAATCAACTTTTAAAAAACATAATCACAACATTTTTTTTTGGTTTTTTTTCCTTTTTTTTACATGAACGGAACATCAACTTTTAAAAAACATAATCACAACATTTTTTTGGGTTTTTTTTTTTATGAACATTCAATCAACTTTTAAAAAACATAATCACAACATTTTTTTTTGGTTTTTTTTCCTTTTTTTTACATGAACGGAACATCAACTTGCAAAAAACAGTACAACAATTCTTCTACAATTTTTTTTTACAAGGAGTTCATCTGATAAAAACACCTAAGCAATCCCTATCTAACCTGTTTCTCCCTCCAGTAGCAATCCATGTTTCTGGGGCATTATTTCTCATAATAAATTTGGTCCCACAGGGTATGTCTCAGTGATGGGAGATGTTTTGAATACCCTGGGGGGGGGGGCTTTCAAATTGCTGGGTGTTTTCCCTTTGCCACTGGTTCCTAACCACCCTCCCTCTACTGGCCGGTTTTAACTGTATATACAGGGTTTTATACAGGGGAGAGCGCGATTCCAAAGGATTGGACTCATAGAGGATGCAGGCCACAAGTTGGGCTCACCTCAGTCACTCTGGAAGTCCAGTCCTGAGAAATCGAAGAGGCGAGAGTTGACCTTCAGGAAGGTCAACTGCTCGACTCTCCATGGGAGAAGGCGAGTGCGATGTGGGCCGACAATGTCGCCCGCATGTGAAAAGACGCGCTCGCTCTCCACGCTCGTCGGAGGGCATGAGAGCAGCCGCTGCGCCTCGAGGGAGAGGTCCGGCCAGACCGACTCCTTCCTGGCCCAGTAGCTGAGCGGATCGGTGGAGAGCGACTCGCAGGGCTCCGCGAGGTAGTCCCTGACCATCGCCTCCGCCGGATCCTCTCTCACGGTCCTCACGACCCCAGAGGGGACGAGGGCCCACCGGAGCATCTCCATCTCCATCGGCACTCCGGTGGTGGCCTCGGGGGGGGCCTGCGCAGAGGGGGCGTCAGAGGGACCCGCACGGCAGGGCCCCTCTTGCGTCCCCCCTGTCGACAGGCGTCCCCTCTTGGCCTGCCTGCGCCTCACCCAAGAGCAGAGCCCGTCTCTGGCTTGGGTGAGGTTCCCGTCCCGCTCGGCGAAAGTGCCCTTTATGCGCGGGTCACACATGGTCGCCAACATGTATGACTCTTCCTTAGTGAGAGGAGTTAGCCTGGCAGCTATGCCCTGCTGCAGCCTTCTCACTAATGCGCGCACCGCTGGAACAAGGTCAGCACGGGGCGCGACCCGGTCTGCAAGGGTGGCCAGATTCCTCTGGAGCGTGTGCACCAGGGGAATGACCAGACCGAGGGTCGCCGTGTCTGACGAGACCGCCACAGTGAAGTCCTTGAAGGGCTTCAGGACCTCCACTGTCTGGGTGATGGTGAGCCAATCCTCCCGGTTGAACTCACCCACCTGACTCGCACCGCGGTGCTCGGAGAGCCACGCGTGGAGTGCGGCCTGCTGCTCCACCAAGCGCTCAAGCATGGCGCAGGTGGAGTTCCAGCGAGTGCTGACGTCAGTGATCAGAGCGTGCTCTGGCACACCTGTCCTGACCTGTGTCTGGCGCAGTTCGTGCGTGGCCTTCACGCTGCGCGAGAAGTGACCCGTGAGCCTCCGACATTTCTGGACAAGTAACTGGAGTTCACGGGTCCGGGTATCCACGGGTTCCTTCGAGGAGCCCAACCCCAGCGCATCTCTCACCACTAGGTGAAGCTTGTGAGCGGCACAGTAGACGCTCTCTCGGCTCACTAGATGCGCCGCTGCCCTCATGTTCTTGCCACCGTCCGTCACCATGCATCCCACGGTGGCGGGTCCCTGGCCTATCCACTCGTCCAACTGTCTCCTTAAGGTGGCAGCGATGTTCTCCGCCGTGTGGGACACGTCGAGCACCTCGGCGTGAAGCAAGGCCTTGCAGTAGCCGGCCTGGCGGTCTCGCATCCTTCCCTGTCTAGCTGTGCTAGGCACCTCCCCCCGGCCCCCACCCAGAACCGACTCGGGTTCCCACCAGTGAGCAGTAAGCGAGAGGTACGCTTGCTGCACACTTGGGCAGGTCCAGATGTCCGATGTGAAGTGCACAGTTCTCCCGGCAACCCGGGACAGCTGTGCCTTCACATGATCCCTGGCAGCCCTGTAAAACGAGGGCACCACCGATCTGCTCAACGACGTGCGAGCAGGGACGGCGTACCAGGGAAAGCAATCTTGGAGCAGCCCTGAGAAGCCGAAGTCTTCAACTACGGAATACGGTTGCCCATCCACTGCTATCATGTTGACGATGTGGCGCGTGATGCGCCTGCTCGCCCTCCGGATCCCCTCTCTGGGCACACTAGCGCCCTGCATACCAAGCATCTCCGGGAGAGAGGCTTGGCGTCCCTTTCCTGCAGGTACCCTTGGGGGGAGAGCACCAGAGGAGCCTGCCTCCTTCTGGCTAGCTGGCGGCCGTGCGGCGCCACTCGAACCCTCCTCCCGAAGAAGCACCGCCTGGTGGTGCCTCTTCATATGGTACCTCATCCCAGACGTGGAGAGATGCCACACATCTTTGCCACGGCTGACGCGCTGCCTACAATGCAGGCACAGGGCTGCTCGGGGATCCTCCGTTGTCTGGAAGTGCTTCCAGATTTCGGAGGAAAAGGGCATCCCACGCTTCCCAGGAGAAGCGCGTTCGGGACCACCCTGCGTGATCCGTGAGGATCTCACGGGCAGTTCCTCCAACATCCTCCGGGTTCCTGGGGTGAGCGGGAGCGCAGGGAAAGTCATGTGCTCCGCGCCCATCCCAGGAGACACCACATGCTGCCCCTCCTCCAGCAGCTGGCTCGCAACCACTGGAGGAGGAGGAGCCTCAGCAGCAGGCCCCTGCCCAGTGCCAGCCCCTGCCTCACGCACCCGGGTTGGGGGTGGCCCTCCAGCAGCTGCCTCAGGAAAGAGAGTCTTGCGAACCCTCTTCCTGTCACCAGAAGCCAGGCTGGTGAACGGCAGCAGCGCAGGGGAGGGCCTCCTCCGCTCAGATGGAGGGGCTGCCGCAGCAGTCCCCCTCCCCCTCCCCTCCTCCCCTCTAGATTTCTCCCTAGCCTTTCCCCCGGGTCCCCTCTCTGCTTTCCTCTCTGACATACTTTCCCCTCCCAAATTCAACCCTAACTAATCAGAAAAGATTTAGAAAACAAAGGTCAACTTTGTTTTCAAGACCTAACTAACCTGCTATAAATCTGTGTTTCTAGTGGCTCTGTGACTTGGAGATGAACAATCAAGTGCCTTTTTAAGCAACCCTATTTATGTCAGGGAACCTGAGCCTGCCAATCAGCTGAATTCCTCTGGAATTGAGCTGGCCCTAAACCCCAATAACAGGTGACAAAGCCTTAAACACTCACACACTAGTATGCCCGGGCCGGCCTGGCACCACCACGGGTGCCAGAGATGGGCAGTGGAACCCTAGTTATGGGGGCACTAATGGGAAGCCTATTGACAGCTATTACAAATTTTTTTATATATATATATATATATATATATAGAATTCGAACCTAACACTCACTCACTAATGCTTTCCCTGCTGAGTCCCTATTTAGTTTTTTAAAAAAAACTAGGCTCGGTTTCCCTAATAATTATGTTGAGGGCAATTATCCACTGATCACCTACCAACTGGCCTACCTACCTAAGAGACACTATTTAGCGGGACCGATGTATCTGTGGTATGTCGGTGTGGGGTGTGGATGTGGTGTTTTGAAGATGAGCCTCCCCCCTCCCAAGCTAGCAAGAACCCACCCCCAAGGCCACCCAAATGTGAACCCGGACTCGCTCACAGTAACACCAGTCCTGCAGTCCAGCGATGTTCAGGCGGTCTTGCAGCTGGTCCTCCTCTCCTCCACGATGCTGTCAAGAAAATTGGAAATGTTAGCAGAGTCAACACCACACGCCGCACACGCAACCCCAAAATTCAAGGCCCCGTTGCACAAGCCAAGTCAGCCCCCCCCCCTTAAAGGCTAGGGCCAACCAGCAGCAAAACAAAACACATCCACCCAGCAGAGCTTCTGGCCTGTGCAGGCCAGAAGCTGGCACACTCATTTTTTAGTCCTGTGAAACAGCAGTTCATGCCCACCCCACACTCAAACTTGAAAAATGAAACATGAAAGAAAGCAGGCACTGCGATCAATGCTGGCCCCCCTAACCCCCAAACAATATCCTCTTGCCCAACCAGAAAATGCCCCCCCCCCGGCCCAAGCCATAAAGACAGAGCCAAAGCATATGCACGCAGGTAGGCACAGCAGCAGACATAAGCTCAAAAACCAAATTTAACAACAACCCTACCAGTCCACCAGTGCAGATGTCCAGCAATGTTGATCCTCCACGCAGAGATCTGCAGGCCGATGTCAACCAAGTGCAGTCCAGTCCAGAAGAGGTCCACCAACGATAAACAACCTGAATGTGAAGCAAAACAGTGAGTGCCAGGCCAGCAAACGGGAAGGGTTACCAAAGCCGGAGCAGCAGGCCTGTGTGTGGGCCGAAGGCTGGCACAGTTGATCAGGACGGAGCCTGTTGGGAATCCTTGCAAGCAGGGGACCAGACACAGAAACGCAAGCCACACCATTCCAGATTGTGGAGCACAACTGTGAGTGCCAGGCCAGCAACCAAAAAGGGTTACCTTGGCCAAAGCAGCATACCTGTGTGTGGCCCACAGGCTGGCACAGTTGATCAGGACGGAGCCTGTTGGGAATCCTTGCAAGCAGGGGACCAGACACAGAAACGCAAGCCACACCATTCCAGATTGTGGAGCACAACTGTGAGTGCCAGGCCAGCAACCAAAAAGGGTTACCTTGGCCAAAGCAGCATACCTGTGTGTGGCCCACAGGCTGGCACAGTTGATCAGGACGGAGCCTGTTGGGAATCCTTGCAAGCAGGGGACCAGACACAGAAACGCAAGCCACACCATTCCAGATTGTGGAGCACAACTGTGAGTGCCAGGCCAGCAACCAAAAAGGGTTACCTTGGCCAAAGCAGCATACCTGTGTGTGGCCCACAGGCTGGCACAGTTGATCAGGACGGAGCCTGTTGGGAATCCTTGCAAGCAGGGGACCAGACACAGAAAAGCAAGCCACACCATTCCAGATTGTGAAGCACAACTGTGAGAGCCAGCCAGAAGAAAGGCTTCTGGCCTGTGTAGGCCCGAAGCTGGCACACTCTGGTTTTAATCTTAAAACAGTGGATCAAGCTTAAAGAAGGCAAGCACAACAACCAATGCTGAACCCCCCCCCACCATCAAAGATTGTCTGCCCAACCTGTCCCCCAGGCCATACCTGTGTGTGGCCCACAGGCTTGCACAGTTGATCAGGACGGAGCCTGTTGGGAATCCTTGCAAGCAGGGGACCAGACACAGAAAAGCAAGCCACACCATTCCAGATTGTGAAGCACAACTGTGAGAGCCAGCCAGAAGAAAGGCTTCTGGCCTGTGTAGGCCCGAAGCTGGCACACTCTTGTTTTAATCTTAAAACAGTGGATCAAGCTTAAAGAAGGCAAGCACAACAACCAATGCTGAACCCCCCCCCCCCCACCATCAAACATTGTCTGCCCAACCTGTCCCCCAGGCCATACCTGTGTGTGGCCCACAGGCTGGCACAGTTGATCAGGACGGAGCCTGTTGGGAATCCTTGCCAGCAGGGGACCAGACACAGAAAAGCAAGCCACACCATTCCAGATTGTGGAGCACAACTGTGAGAGCCAGCCAGAAGAAAGGCTTCTGGCCTGTGTAGGCCCAAAGCTGGCACACTCTTGTTTTAATCTTAAAACAGTGGATCAAGCTTAAAGAAGGCAAGCACAACAACCAATGCTGAACCCCCCCCCCCCCCACCATCAAACATTGTCTGCCCAACCTGTCCCCCAGGCCATACCTGTGTGTGGCCCACAGGCTGGCACAGTTGATCAGGACGGAGCCTGTTGGGAATCCTTGCAAGCAGGGGACCAGACACAGAAAGGCAAGCCACACCATTCCAGATTGTGAAGCACAACTGTGAGAGCCAGCCAGAAGAAAGGCTTCTGGCCTGTGTAGGCCCAAAGCTGGCACACTCTTGTTTTAATCTTAAAACAGTGGATCAAGCTTAAAGAAGGCAAGCACAACAACCAATGCTGAACCCCCCCCCCCACCATCAAACATTGTCTGCCCAACCTGTCCCCCAGGCCATACCTGTGTGTGGCCCACAGGCTGGCACAGTTGATCAGGACGGAGCCTGTTGGGAATCCTTGCAAGCAGGGGACCAGACACAGAAAGGCAAGCCACACCATTCCAGATTGTGAAGCACAACTGTGAGAGCCAGCCAGAAGAAAGGCTTCTGGCCTGTGTAGGCCCAAAGCTGGCACACTCTTGTTTTAATCTTAAAACAGTGGATCAAGCTTAAAGAAGGCAAGCACAACAACCAATGCTGAAACCCCCCCCCCACCATCAAACATTGTCTGCCCAACCTGTCCCCCAGGCCATACCTGTGTGTGGCCCACAGGCTGGCACAGTTGATCAGGACGGAGCCTGTTGGGAATCCTTGCCAGCAGGGGACCAGACACAGAAAAGCAAGCCACACCATTCCAGATTGTGGAGCACAACTGTGAGAGCCAGCCAGAAGAAAGGCTTCTGGCCTGTGTAGGCCCAAAGCTGGCACACTCTTGTTTTAATCTTAAAACAGTGGATCAAGCTTTAAGAAGGCAAGCACAACAACCAATGCTGAAACCCCCACCCCACCATCAAACATTGTCTGCCCAACCTGTCCCCCAGGCCATGCCAAGAATAAACTGCAACACCTTTTTGCAGAGGCAGGCCACAGCAGCACATTGCCCAGCATCAAAAAAATTTACAAAAATTTTAAAAAGGCCTACCAGGTGTCCTCTCAGGATGTCCAGCACAGTTGATCCTCCAGGCAGATGTCCTCCAGGCTCCAGGTGCAGTCTCTCTTCTTCTCCTCTCTCGGTCACAGCTCAGCAGCAGCAGCAACAGAAGTGTTCCAGACAGTCTTGCTCCAAATTTAAATCCCCTGCTGCAGCCTCAGCCAAAGATTTAAATCTATTGGCTGGCATGAGAATGCAGCAGTGGGATTGGTGACTCCTAAAGTCCCCAGTCCCCTGCCTTTCCCCACCCACACTCCAAGAGCCACCCTCCTCCTGCTCCCCCTCCCCTACCTGTTAGTTTTGGCGGGAATCTCTGCTGCTTTGCAAATGCAAAGTGCAATGCAATGCTTGCACCTTGCATTTGCAAGGCAAAGCAGGATTCCCTATCCTCCTTTGCAAGAGGGGTGGGGGGTGACAGAAGGAGTGAGTGATTCACTCCTTCTCCCCCCCTCCCCTCTTCTAAGAGCCTGCAGGAAGCCTTTGCTTCCAGCAGGATTTTGCTAGCCGCTTGCTAAGGCAAACGGCTAGCAAAATCAAAATGGCGATTCTCGAATGCCAAAAGAATGCCGAAAGAATCCCGAAACGTTTCGGGTTTTTCTTTCGGCAATCCCGAAACGTTTCGGCATTCCCCGAAACGTTTCGGGATTCTTGAAGAATGCCGAAACACTTTTGTTTCGGCATTCTTTCGGCATTCTGAATGCCGAAACGCACATCCCTATTCTTTAATGTCATCCACTCTTTTAACCAAACTAGGCAGATTGCATCATGATAAAGTCTCAGGTTGGGCAGTTGCATTCCGCCTCTTTCCTTTGCATCTTGTAGAACTTTTACTTTCACTCGAGGCTTCTTGCCTGCCCAAACAAAATCTGATATTTTCCTCTGCCATTTTTCAAATTGTTTAGAGTCTCTGATGATTGGTATTGTCTGTAGCAAAAACATTACTCTTGGTAACACATTCATCTTAACTGCTGCAATCCTGCCCAACCATGACAAGTTCAATCTGTTCCATTTGATCAAGTCTCTCTCTATCTGAGTCCATAATTTTTCATAATTATTCTTGAACAAATCTATATTTTTTGCAGTCAGCTCAACTCCCAAGTATTTCACCTTACTAGTTACTTCACAATCCGTTGTTTCCATTAACAATTGTTGTTTCTGCTTAGTCATGTTTTTGCATAATATCTTTGACTTCTTTTTGTTAATGAAGAAACCTGCCAAATCACCAAACTCCTTGATCTTATCTATCACTTTTGGCATGTTCTCCAATGGATCTTCTACAATTAACATTATGTCATCTGCAAATGCTCTGACCTTATATGAATAGTCCTTTATTTTTATTCCTCGTATCTCCTCATCTTGTCGTATTTGTATCATCAGGATCTCCAATACTAAAATGAACAACAATGGAGATAACGGGCAACCTTGTCTTGTTCCTTTACTAATCGTCAATTTCTTGGTCAGTTCATCATTCACTACAATTGCTGCAGTCTGGTCTCTATAAATTTCTTTAATTGCTCTGATGTATCTTTCTCCCAGTTGTAGCTTTTCCATAGTGGCAAACAAAAAATCCCAGTTTAAATTGTCAAACGCTTTTTCAGCATCTACAAAGAAGAAACCAACCTCTTTATCACAACGCTTGTCATAGTATTCAATAGCATTGATCACTGTCCTTAAGTTGCCTCTTATTTGTCTGTCTGGCAAAAAGCCTGCTTGTTCTTCCTCTATGACTTCCGAGAGCCACCCCTTCAATCTCTCCGCCAATATCTTCGCAAAAATTTTATAATCATTGTTAAGTAATGATATAGGCCTGTAATTTTTCACATTAGTCAGATCTTGGCCCTCTTTTGGGATCAATGATATATTCGCTTCACTCCAAGTGTCTGGAATCCTTTGATCCCTAAAAACTCCGTTCATCACCTCTTTTAGGAATGGTGCCAGTTCATTGGCCATTGTCTTATAAAATTTTGCCGTAAGTCCATCTGGCCCTGGCGCCTTTCCTAGATTTGCGGATTGTATTGCCTTACTTATTTCCTCATCAGTTACTTCACTGTTCAACTTATTTCTCCAAGCTTCCGAGATCTCTGGAAGTTTGGTTTTCTCCAAATATGATGCTATTGATTCTTTGTTTACTTCTTTTTTATTATACAGCTTAGCATAGAATTTATAAAAGGCTCTACTAATGGTAGTCTGCTCCAGATACGTTTTGTTTTCTTCACAGATTTTATTTATTATTTTCTTTTCCCTTTTCTTCTTCAATTGCCATGCCAAATATTTCCCAGGTTTATTAGCACCCTCAAACGCTTTTTGATTCAGTCTTTTAAGGTTCCACTCCAATTCTTTATTACTCATTGCTGTTAGCTGTTCTTGAAGAATTTTGATTTCCTGATGTATTTTCTTTTTCCCTGGTCTCTTTTTTAACTGTACTTCTTTGGCCTTTATTTTCTCCTCAATCTCTTGTCTTTTCTCCTCTTTCTTTTTCCTTGCTCTACCATTTAAGTCCATTAGTATGCCCCTTACAACCGCCTTATACGCGTCCCAAACTTTACTGGTTGGTACTTCTTTATTCACGTTATATTGTATAAAAAACTTTGTCTCTCTTCTCAATATTTCCATATTCTCACTTTCCTGTAACAAGTCCTCATTTATTCTCCAGGCTTTCCTTTTTCTCCTTTTTCCAAATTTCCACATAATTGGGTTGTGATCTGAGCCTACCATCGGCATTATTTCTGCCTCCTTAGTCCATAACGCTAAGTCCTTTGAGGCCCAGATCATATCAATTCTTGATAATGTAAGATGCCTTGCAGAATAAAAAGTAAACTGTCTGGTTTTAGGATATTCTCTCCTCCATACGTCTTCGAGAGTCTCTTGTTGAATCAACTCAAAAAAAAGCTTTGGCAATAGTCCTCTTTTCTTTTGTGCTGTTGTAGTCTTTTTGTCTAGTTCCAAATCTGTCACTCCATTGAAATCTCCAGCAAGAATTATCTGGTCATATACAAGATCGTCTAAGTGCTTCCTTAAATCCTCAAAGAAGCTTTCCTTTGCACCGTTAGGTGCATAAAGTCCGACTACCAACACTCTCTTTAAATTCCAATTACATTCCACTGCTACAAATCTAGCTTCCACATCTCTCATAACAAATTTTGGCTGCAGCTCCTCTTTTATGTACAACACCACTCCTCTTTTTTTCTTGTTGGAGGCCGCTACAAATTCTTTGCCCAATTTTCCAGATTTTAAATATTTTACATCCTGTTTTCCAATATGGGTCTCCTGCAAACAAACAATATCACATTTTTGTTTTAGTAGCCAATGAAAAATATTTTTCCTCTTATTCGGTGAGTTTAGTCCATTTACATTCCAAGATAATACTTTACACTCCATATTCATGGTTTTGTTGGTAAGTCTTTTTCATTGTCCTTAATAAATCTCTCCATCTCCCGCTCAGATCTGATGCGTTTTTTTTACCCCTCCAAACTCAAAGGACACTCCTTCCGGTAGCTCCCATCTGTACCTGATGTTCATGTCCTTCAAAGTCTGAATTAACACTCTATATTTTTTCCTGTCCAGTAACACTGATCTGGGCAATTCCTTCATTATGATAATCGTCTTGCCATCAATCTCCAATGGATCTTGAAATTGTTTTGTCACAATCCTCTCTTTCATGTTTCTAGTTGTAAACTGCACGATCACATCCCTTGGTAGTTTCCTCTGGGTTGCAATTCTCGAGTTCACACGGTACGCCACATCTAGGATAGCCACAATTTCCTCCTCCTCCTTCCCCAGGTATTCAGCCAACACCTCAGTCATCTGTTCTTGCGCTGACTTCCCTTCCACTTCTGGCAGACCACGAAAACGAAGCTGCTTCTCCATGTGTTTAGTTTCTGCAACTGACATCCTCCCCTTCACCAGTCTCATCTCTGTTTGTTGCGTGTCTATTAAATTCTCCATCGCGTCTTCTACTGTTTTGACTCTCTGCTTCGTTCCTTGTAATTCACTGCTAATCGTTTCCACGCCTTTTTTCACTTCTGACAGCTCCGACTTTACTGTCTGTGTAACTTCTTTAACCTCTTTAATAAGCTCCAATTTCGTGTCCTTAAGTTCTTTCATCATGTCTATAAGTTTTTTGTCCAAATTTTCTATTGCCGATTGCCACTCTTTTTTCGACATCGTGGGGCTTGCTTTAGCTCGCTCCCACGAATCTGCTCTCTTCCTTAGCTCCGTGGCGTATAATTAAACGTTTTCCTTTTTTTCAAATGTCCCAATCTTTGCCAAAATTATTTTTTTTGTATCCAAAATGTCGGGCGTCTTTTCTCTATGGTTTCTCTATGTTATTATAATCCAAGATGGCCTACTTCCTCTTCCGCTGAAGCCGCGACCCTTCCCCTTTCAAAAATGGCGATTCCCCACTTCCTGTCCGTCGGCAAGGGCCGCTTCCCTCCAGCCACTCTATTGTTGTTACGCACTTCCTGTCTCCCGTCTTCCCACAGCAGGTCTCGCGATGGTGTCTTTTTCCCACAGCTCCAAAACCACAGGTATTCAAAACAATAGTCCGATTTTTGTAATAACTTCTTTAAACTTAGTCTCTTTTAAAATACAACTCCTGCCGAGTCTTCACCTCCTTTTCACTAGTCTGTTGCAGTTTAAAAATCTACTTTCTTTCCTCTCTGTTTTTGTCAATCTGTCCCGTTTCAAGAGATAGCGATCTTTACCTTCTCTTCAACTTTCTCGGGTTGTAATCGCTGTTTCGATCTTAAATTCTCCTCTCGACTTCCCTCCCCGATCGAAGCTTGGGTATGTAGGTCTTATGCCAGCCGAATTGGCCCCAAAACTGCCGCAGAGATTATAGCCGACCCGTCGCAAGGTGGGACCTCAAGGATCGGGGGGAGACTCCTTGTGTAGAGCCCCCCCCTCGTCCGAGATCTAGCTCACCCTAGGGTTTTGAGCGTTCTTTGCCTGCTCCCCGCCTGAGAGCAGTCGGCCGCGGGTTATTTTCACCCCTCCGGCCGGTTTAAAATGGCAGTCTGGTCAGCTCCGCAAATGGAGCTGCGTTAGACCTCCATGAATCCCAAACCGGAAGTCCTTGTTTAACAGCACTCTAAAGTCCATATTGGACTCCCTGTGTACCCCAGCATACTTCTTATTCTTTCTCCCACCAAAATCCAAATCCCCTTTTCTCAATTGGTTTTTTTCCTCCACTACCACCCAGCGTTTCAAATCTGATTGACCCAAGCTGAATGGGCAGAATCTATTCCTGTCCATTACACCCCCAACATGATCATGTCAGGTTTTTGGCTGGAAGAAACTTGGTTGTTTTCATGCACCAATGCAACACTGGCACCCCCCCACCACACACACACGCAACAATCCCCCCCCTCACCAGAATGTGAAGCTCCAGCAGGGAAAGGTGGTAATCACTAGGAGGTCTCCTGCTATTGGGAGACCCGGACCTCCTAATCTGATTAATGGAATTATGGCCATTAAGTTGCCATTTTTGTTGATCTCGTTCTCTACCCTATTGCATCTTAGCTTTGTTGACTTTACAGAGCCCAGAGTTTTCAGCAGTGGGATCATTCACAGAATAAACAAGGTGAAACAACAGGAGAAAGAGGAAGGAAAGGAGACAGATCAGTATGCTCAGACATCCCCCTCCCCAGCTGCCATGTTAGGGGGAAACGTGATAAGGGAATCAGGCAGCCCAATCCTGGGGGGGGGGGAGTGGAAAGCGCTCAGGGAGAGGACTAAGGCTTATGCGTGTGTAACTTGCACTTACTCAGGCGTAACTCCCCCAAGGTGCGCTAATGCTGATGGGCTGCCATGCTTCGTGGATGGACGGAGGCATAAGTGTGGTACAAGTTCTTGTGCCGGCACCAGAGGGGGTGGGGTGGGGGTCAGGCCATGAGTTAGTTGGCTTCCAAAGCTGCCCCAGGCCCGAGAAAACCCCCTGCAGTGGTGGAAAGTTAAGCCATTAGAAAGGCAATATAGCCCATAGGCGCCCATTGAATGGGAAAACTCAGGCCCCCTCCTGGGGCCTAGCCCTGCGCACATGGCCCAACAGAGCATAGGATGGCAACTATCATGGGGACCAATCTGCGTGTGCCTGCATGGTGGCCAAGCCCTCCTCCGCATGCCCAACCAGCTCCCCAGGCACCCTACATAACCTCCAACTGCACTGCCCATGAACCCAGGTAAGTAGGGAGGTGGCTGGAGGCCCAGCAGCCCCCTGCCATGAGGACTTAGAGCACAAGGTGGGAGAGTGGGTGCTCACAGTGGTGGGTCACGAGTGCACTGGGGGGATTTAGTGGAAAATAGGGAGTACCGCACTCACTCAAGGGAAGAAGAGCAAAGTCCAGAATGTCTGACTAGCAACAACCACCCAAGTCCCCTTGCAGGTTATCTGACTCCAGAGTCCCAGCTTGGGAAGGGGCAAAGGAGCACTGACAGGTAAGAATGGGGGTGGTGGCTACCCGGCTCGCTGATTTGTGCCAGCTTCCCCCCTCACCTGAACCCTCCTGAAAACCAGCCTCTGCAGGTGAGGCTCACTGGTGGGGGGGGAGGGCAGCAGTAGCACCTGCCTGCCATGAAAACTGCTCTTGAAGCAGTCATTGGGGGGGGCACCAGCTACCCATTTGGGGGCTCGATTCAGACTCCCTCAGCCGGGGCTCCTCCTGGCAGAGGAGGAAGTGTGGCCACAGGTCGTGTTGACTGGGTGTTCGTAACGTCCTGTTGATGGAGGGTGCACAGCCCCTTGACTTTCCCTCACAGGATAAAACCATCCCAATGCAGAGTGCTTCCTCACCAGAGGGTCATCCATCATCTGGTTGCAGGCTGCATCTGTGACACTGGAGCTGCCGCTGCTGCTCCCAACCATGGACATCTTCCAGAACATTGCAGACTGGGCTTGGCGTTGGACTGGGCTGGGTCTCTTGCCACACATGTCTGTTTCCCTTGCAGGCAGGTTGCAAGTCGTTTGGGAGACCAAGGAGCAAGACTTCTCCTGCCCCCGGTGATCCTCCATGAGTGCCATTCAGGTTCAGCCCAGGGAGCAGTTCCCCAAGGCAGCCTGCATCTCAACCTCACCTCTGCAAGGGCAGGATGAAGGCTGGATTTTGCGGCTCTGACTGCTGCACAAACTGCCTTTGCTCTCTTTCCAGCTGAGGGACATTGGCAAGACACATGTCCAGACATCCTCTTCACTTTTTCCAGTATAATAAAATATGTGTTGAAAAACAACAAACTGCCTGTCTGTTTGCTTGCCGGTAGATGACAATAGCACCCTAGCCAACTCCCTGTAGGGATGTATTTTCACACATCCCAGAGAATGATTCCTGGCTCAGGGCTGGGATGGATGGGGTAGGCTCTGCTGCTAGAAGGAGCAGGTGTCCAGTGGTGCCTTGGGGCCCCGTCCAGCTACCCTTCCCCCTTCCCCCCTCAATGTAACTTTAGGCAGTGGAGTGGGAATTGTAGTGTGGCCCATGTATATCTGGTAGGGTGGCGGGGGGCTCCACTGAGGACTCATTCTCTGACAGACAAAGCTGCTGGCTTCTGATAAGCCAGGCAGATGACCACTACATGCAGGGGAAGGGGGGGTTGCTGCTGGGATGTGGGGGGTGTAGAGTGACATCTTAGGATCTCTGGAGTCCATCCATCTGGGGTGGATGGATCACCCTCCTTTTTGCTGTTTGCAGAGGCAGGGATGGACTTGGGAAATCTGGCATGGGGGGTGGTCGACAGCCCCTGGAGCAGTTTCTCTGGTCCCACAAGCTGTCAGTCCACTCTGGGGGGCTTCGTCTCAGGACTGGAGCATGGCTCTCAAGGTCTGATCCTCATTCACCTTGCATCTTTGTGATGCAGTGATGTGTTCAAATGGCACCACTGCAAGTCCGTGGGCGCTTGATGCTCCCTTCGCCTCCAGTGGGCCTTCTGGCTTGACTGGTTTCCAATGTGATTCCTGACATTCATTGATGAACCTGCCCCCGCCCCCCGCCTCTCCAGGACCTGTGAGTGCAGCCCTTGCCGGGTCCTGCTGCCTTTCTTGGCTCACTTTTCAGGGAGGGGGTGCATCATCCTTAGGGCAGCAGTGAGAGTGGTGATGGAGTTTGCAAGCAAGTGAAGTTTCCGCTGCCAGCCTGCCCCTTGTTGGGAACGGGCTTGGATGAGTGGGTGGGCAAGCACCCTGTCTGTACCATCAGTGTCCCATCCCCCAGGGCAGGGCTTCTTTGAGGGCAGGCACCTCTGTTAGGGTGCGGCAAGCCTGATCATGAGGATTTCCCCCTGCAGGGTAGCGTGGAAGCTGAGGATGTGAAATATGGCCCAGGAGAGGCTACACCTTCGCCTGCCACTCATGGCTCTGTCAACTGCTGCTGCCCTGCAATTGGTCGATCCTGGCGGCATTGCCTGGGCAATGATAGTGCATTCATTCCTGGCTGCGCCTTGCTAGCCTCGGCTGGCTGGCTCAACTCTCCCGTGAAAGTCCTTAGGAAGCAGACAAGTTGCGTTGCATTTATATTGACATGTGGCCGCAGGCACCAGACGGAGTCTTAGGATTGCACTCTTAATTGTTGCAGTTTTCCCCTTTTACCTCTCCCATAATGGAATGTACTATAGGACCCTTTAAGATGTTGCTAAATTGTGCAGATTTGAATCTTTCAAAAATGTGTTCTCAGCAAATGTAATGCAAATAATTCTGAGATATACTGTTGCTCCTTTGAAGGACACCAGACAATCCCATTTCCTTTCTTTCATAATAAAGGATATGTCTGAACTTGCTAGAAGAACTTTACCTCCCAGCTGCAAATTCCTTGGTTGGAATCCTGAAAACATCCTCTTCAGACAATTATTCGGAGCAAGAGTGTTTGCATGAACAATGCATGTGCTGTCTAGTTTAGTGCTTGTTGTTGTACTAACTAGTTTCCTTGCTATTTTAGTATTCTTCTAGAAGAGAAAAATGGCAATCTCCTGTGGGCCTGGATGAGGTGGAGCCATTTGGGCAACTGCAGGAAAAGGATGAATCTGCTGAGTGGCTGCTGGCTGATCCCCAGAGTTATACCTGGGTATCAGCTGTGACTGGCCTAAGGGTGAGGGAGGCCTGGGGGCCTGTAGAGGCTCTTGCAACTCAGGTACTGCCAGGGGGCATGCTACAGGGCCTGAAGATGGTGTCTGCTGCTGCAGGGCTGGTTGGGGGGGGGGACAGGACGGTGTCACCAGACAAGGGGCTAGGCATCATGCAACGCCATGTGATGTCACACGTTGCCATGACACTCTAGCAATCCCCAAGGTCACGTTTACAACTAGGAGTGACATCGCACCATTGCTACAAATCCCCCCCCCATTTTCTTCCCCTGCTGCATCAGGCAGTTGCAGGCAGCAGGATTTGCTAATATCATTCAGATATGAGCTAATGAAAATCCAAACGGAAAGTACCCCACGTATTAATATAATAATTGTAATCAATACACAATGAAATATTAACTATAGCTGACAATATTTGGAAAACCTCAGATATGCTGAAAAGAATGGAGCAGAGCAATAAGCCAGGGTTTAGCACCCTTCACTCGCACATTTTTTTATTAAACAGACTCTTACCTCTTCTTTCTGTTTGTTAATATATATTATTTTACCCACTAACTGCTGTGGCCACTCTGCAAGTGAGAATTTTAGTTGTTTATAAAACAGAGAGATTCCCCCTTCCCATCTTTCTGAAATTTGCCAGGGAGGATCAGTTGGCTGAGGGCTATAATTCCTGAGAATTTCATCCAAATTAGATGGGGAAACATTACAAATGAAAATGTGTTTCCTATTCAAACTGGTAGAAATGAGTGACTAAACTGAACTGACTAAAATTAATATATCAAGATTTTAAAAAAAGAAATAAACTGCAGTACAATAGTAGCCTTTCACCATACGTACTCACCATGTGACGCTAGTGGTACATTTGCATACCCAGTAAGCATAATTCTATTTCCTTGAAAAAAAGAGTCTCACAGGAACCACGTGAACACAAGTGTGCATATACATAAAATCCAAGTATATTGTTCATTATGGGAGCCTTGTAGGCAGTAGATTCTAGGCTCTGAATTTTAACGTATTCTTAGAATTGCTAACTCTGGTTTGGGAAATTTCCAGAGATTTGGATAGACCCTGGGGAAGATGGGGTTTGAAGAGAGACCTCAATGAGATATGATGTCACCCTCTAAAGCGGACTCTCTAGGGAAACTGATCTCTGTAGTCTGGAGATCAGTTGTGATTCTGGGAGCTCTCCAGGCCCCACCTGGAGGTTGGCAACTATAATATAGCTTTGGCCACTTTACAGATGCATTACAGCCAGAGTTGCCAGGACACCCCTGGCAACTGGCAGGGGCCACATGAGGGTGGTTGGGGGGATGAGACTTCGTGGCTACACAGCACACTCGCTATTGACATAATTATATCACTGGTGACGTGCTAACTTCACTTGTGGAAATGCCACCATCTCATTGCCAGCCCACCAGAACAGCTCTGTTATGTGGGCAAAACCTCTAAATGTGATACATACATCAATTGCATAGATGTTTTTGGAGGGAAATAATGTAAGACATCTTCAAGAGTAGTGAGGAATTTCAAGTCCCCTTGCAGAGATATAAGGGGAAGGGCATATCTCTGTGATATAAAGGGCTGGAGACTTACTTTTTGAAAAACTGAATGCTGGGGATTTAGAGAATCTGTTGCACATATTGTTATGACATTATCTGGATATAATAATATTAAATTGCTGGTTTTGAAAGAAATCAAAAAATTCCCAGTGGCTCAGAAGGGAAATGTCAATTCCTAGGGATTAGGGCAAGAAAACAACAAATTGAAATTGAACTCAGACAAGACCAAAGTGATGCTTGTTGGGAAAGCAGAGATCTTGAAGAACATTGTACTTCCCACTTTCGATGGAGTTTGTCTGACCCTCGCAGTTAAGAGCCTAGGGGTTATATTAGATCCAGCGTTATTACTAGAAAAACAAGTAAAGGCAGCAGCAAAAAATGCTTTCTACAACCTCACTCTAGCCTGGAAGATGGCTTCTTATCTTGACACAGCTGACCTGGCCACTTGGATCCATGCTATGGTAACATCAGGGCTTGACTATTGTAATGCTCTATACATAGGTCTCCCATCTAAGTTAACTAGAAGGCTACAACTAGTGCAAAATGCTGCAGCTCAACTGTCATCAGGAGTAGGGGTGTGCAAGGAAAAAACTTTCGGCTTTCTTGTTTCGGGATTACCCGAAACAAGATTCTCTACCGTTAAAGCCGAAAGCCGAAACAAGAATCTCTTTCGGGATTCGGGATTCGGGATTCTTTCGGCATTCTTTCGGCATTCTTTCGGGGGTTTTTTTGGGAAAATGCCTCCGTCTTTCAGGACACCTGGAGGAGGCATTTTCCCACCGAATAAGCCCAAAATTGGTGGGGACCTTCCTCTAACCCTTCTCTAACAACCACCCAAGTTTCAGACAGATTGGACGTTGGGGGGCCATGTTATGGCCCCCCAAAGCAGGTCCCCCCCATCCTCCCATAAGAAAGCGAAGGAGCAGCATATTGTTAGCATGCTGCTGCTGATCTTTCTTCATTATTTCCTATGGGGAAAAAATGAAGAGGCAGGCTTCCTTTGCCAGGGGTGGCATTTTGCATGCAAAATGCCCCCCAGCCCTCAGGGGCCCTTCTCCCACCCCTCCTCCCACCCCCCACCAAGGCTCAGCCTGCTCCCACTTGGGGGGGCCATTTCATGGCCTCCCCAAGTAGGTGCTCTAATCTCTACCACTGACAGCTGGGGGAGGCTTGTGTTGCCAGGGGTGGCATTTTGCATGCAAAATGCCCCCCAACCCTCTGGGGCCCTTCTCCCACCCCTCCTCCCACCCCCCACCAAGGCTCAGCCTGCTCCCACTTGGGGGGGCATTTCATGGCCTCCCCAAGTAGATGCTCTGCTCTCATCTCTACCACTGACAGCTGGGGGAGGCTTGTGTTGCCAGGGGTGGCATTTTGCATGCAAAATGCCCCCCAGCCCTCTGGGGCCCTTCTCCCACCCTTCCTCCCACCCCCCACCAAGGCTCAGACTGCTCCCACTTGGGGGGGCCATTTCATGGCATCCCCAAGTAGGTCCTCTCAGCCCCTAAAGTCCACCCCTTACAGCCCCACACAAACCCAATTCCCCCCCAGCTGCCACACACAGACCCAAATCCCCACATTAGCCCCTCACAGACCCAAATCCACCCCCACCTGCCCTACACCCATAACCCCAGGAACAGGCTGGCAAAGGCCAGCCCTCTCCCTTTGTTCCCTATGCTGGGAACTTCTAAACTCTCTTTCCCTAGGCAATTCTGCACAGCCCAGGGGTGCCACAATGGTGGGCACACTTCTGAGTGCCAGCTGGTCCCTGTGAAAGAGCACCTGAACCACAGACACCCTCCCTCAAATTCCCCCACCACCTACAGAGATGGCTGGCCAGCCAGCCCCATTGTTCCCTATGATGGGAACCAACTGCACAACAAAGAATAAAACAAGAACAACACAAAATAAAGTTTTAAAAAAATTATATTCTCCCTTCCAAAGTACAAGTAGGCAAAGCATTATGACACATTACACCAGCAGTCCCCCACACAGAAAAATTAAAACAAAACTCACTTAACATCAGAGATTCACAAAGCATGATTCCTGTCAAAAACACTTTATTTCTTGAACAGCTTTAGGTTACACAGCAGGGGGGAACACCAAAGGGCATGGCAGCACTATCTTACACAAAAATAACACAACTCGCTTCACATTAAAGAATCACCCCAAAAAATTGCTGTCAAAAGCACTTTATTTCTGTAACTGCTTTAGGAAGGCACCACAGAGCAGGAAAGCAGTGTACTACACAAAAATAACACAACTCACTTCACATCAGAGAATCACACAAACACAATTGCTGTCAAAAACGGTGAAGTGGGTTGTATTATTTTTTGCAGTACATTGCTATCATGCCCTGTTGTGCCCTCCTACTGTGTAACCTAAAGCTGTTCAAGAAATAAAGTGTTTTTGCCAGGAATTGTGTTTTTGTGATTCTCTGATGTGAAGTGAGTTGTGTTATTTTTGTGTAAGATAGTGCTGCCATGCCCTTTGGTGTTCCCCCCTGCTGTGTAACCTAAAGCTGTTCAAGAAATAAAGTGTTTTTAACAGGAATTGTGCTTTGTGATTCTCTGATGTGAAGTGAGTTGTGTTATTTTTGTGTAAGATAGTGCTGCCATGCCCTTTGGTGTTCCCCCCTGCTGTGTAACCTAAAGCTGTTCAAGAAATAAAGTGTTTTTGACAGGAATCATGCTTTGTGATTCTCTGATGTTAAGTGAGTTTTGTTTTAATTTTTCTGTGTGGGGGACTGCTGGTGTAATGTGTCATAATGCTTTGCCTACTTGTACTTTGGAAAGGAGAATATAATTTTTTTAAAACTTTATTTTGTGTTGTTCTTGTTTTATTCTTTGTTGTGCAGTTGGTTCCCATCATAGGGAACAATGGGGCTGGCTGGCCAGCCATCTCTGTAGGTGGTGGGGGAATTTGAGGGAGGGTGTCTGTGGTTCAGGTGCTCTTTCACAGGGACCAGCTGGCACTCAGAAGTGTGCCCACCATTGTGGCACCCCTGGGCTGTGCAGAATTGCCCAGGGAAAGAGAGTTTAGAAGTTCCCAGCATAGGGAACAAAGGGAGAGGGCTGGCCTTTGCCAGCCTGTTCCTGGGGTTATGGGTGTGGGGCAGGTGGGGGTGGATTTGGGTCTGTGAGGGGCTAATGTGGGGATTTGGGTCTGTGTGTGGCAGCTGGGGGGGAATTGGGTTTGTGTGGGGCTGTAAGGGGTGGACTTTAGGGGCTGAGAGGACCTACTTGGGGATGCCATGAAATGGCCCCCCCCAAGTGGGAGCAGTCTGAGCCTTGGTGGGGGGTGGGAGGAAGGGTGGGAGAAGGGCCCCAGAGGGCTGGGGGGCATTTTGCATGCAAAATGCCACCCCTGGCAACACAAGCCTCCCCCAGCTGTCAGTGGTAGAGATGAGAGCAGAGCACCTACTTGGGGAGGCCATGAAATGCCCCCCCAAGTGGGAGCAGGCTGAGCCTTGGTGGGGGGTGGGAGGAGGGGTGGGAGAAGGGCCCCAGAGGGTTGGGGGGCATTTTGCATGCAAAATGCCACCCCTGGCAACACAAGCCTCCCCCAGCTGTCAGTGGTAGAGATTAGAGCACCTACTTGGGGAGGCCATGAAATGGCCCCCCCAAGTGGGAGCAGGCTGAGCCTTGGTGGGGGGTGGGAGGAGGGGTGGGAGAAGGGCCCCTGAGGGCTGGGGGGCATTTTGCATGCAAAATGCCACCCCTGGCAAAGGAAGCCTGCCTCTTCATTTTTTCCCCATAGGAAATAATGAAGAAAGATCAGCAGCAGCATGCTAACAATATGCTGCTCCTTCGCTTTCTTATGGGAGGATGGGGGGACCTGCTTTGGGGGGCCATAACATGGCCCCCCAACGTCCAATCTGTCTGAAACTTGGGTGGTTGTTAGAGAAGGGTTAGAGGAAGGTCCCCACCAATTTTGGGCTTATTCGGTGGGAAAATGCCTCCTCCAGACGTCCTGGAAGACGGAGGCATTTTCCCATAGAAAAGCCGAAAGAAAGCCGAAAGAATCCCGAAACGTTTCGGCTTTTTTCTTTCGGCTACCCGAAACGTTTCGGCATTCCCCGAAACGTTTCGGCATTCCCCGAAAGAAGCCGAAACACTTTTGTTTCGGCATTCTTTCGGCATTCTGAATGCCGAAACGCACATCCCTAATCAGGAGTGAGCAGGAGCATGAACATCACTCCCATCCTACAGTCGCTCCATTGGCTACCCATCAGTTACCGTACTCAGTTCAAGGTATTAGATATTACTTACAAAGTTCTTCACAGCTTTGGTCCGGCATACCTATGGGACCGCCTCCCTCCCTATGTTCCTCCACGGCAGCTTCGCTCATCTGAACAGGGTCTCCTGCAGGTGCCAGGCTGCACACGACTCCACGAGTGAAGTCAGCAGCAGCTCATACACGGACTTTCTCTGTGGTGGTCCCTATCCTGTGGAATGACCTGCCTGAGGAAGTCAGAAGAGCCCCCACTCTCCTGGCTTTTCGTAAATGATACAAAACTGAACTATTAAAAAAGGCTTTTTACTCAAATGTAGACCTACTCCATAGATCTGGAACTCATAGGTCTCTCGACGGAAAACAATGGGAAAGGGATCTGGAACTTTCATTTCAGTCTCTTGTACTAGCTTGCTTCTTGTCCTTTCCAGAGCTGTATGTATCTGCATTACTTAAGATCACTTCAAAACCATTTGCTAACTCATTTCTTTCCCGCTGATATCTCTGACATAAACTATCTTTCCATTGAAGAAAATGTCACTTCATGTAATAACAACAACAGCAGCAGCATTCAATTTATATACTGCCCTTCAGGACAATGCCCACTGAGAGCAGTTTACAAAGTATGTTATTATTATCCCCCCAACAAACACCCTGTGAGGTGGGTGGGGCTGAGAGAGCTCGTAGAAGCTGTGACTGACCCAAGGTCACCCAGCTGGCTTCAAGTGGAGGAGTGGGGAATCGAACCCGATTCTCCAGATTAGAGTCCTGCTGCTCTTAACTACACTAGAGTCCTGCTGCTCTTAACTACACTAGAGTGGCTCCATTTGCTTTCATGTTACTAGGATGACCAAGTTAAGCCATGAGGTGCAGACTTCTTTACAAATGTTACCCAAAGCATCCATATGTATGGCTCTTCTAAGTTTAGAATACCTCAGAAAGGGAGTACATTGCAGAAACTGGGATGTCACATGTGTGTTTGAATCACACAGTTTTAGGTCACACAGACCCCCGGTGGGGGCGAGGGATCCCCCGCCCCCAACCTCCCACACCCGGCCCTACCTACCTGGCCAGCGGGGGGGGCGCACACCTTCCATGTGCGCCCCCCTGTGGCAATGTGCACCCCCGCGCACAGCATCCACCAGGCTCAGGCCTGTTTTGGCCTGGATTGGGGCCCCTGTGGAGTGCGGGAGCATTCCTGCGCTCCGCAGGGGCCCACAACGGATCCGATCCGCATCAAAACAGGCTCAATCCGCGCCAAAAAGAGCGCGGATTGGGCCCATTTTGGCGCGGATTGGGCCCGTTGTGGGCCCCTGCAGAGCGCAGGAATGCTCCTGTGCTCCACAGGGGCCCCAAACGGGCCCAATCCACATCAAAACGGGCCCAATCCATGCCCAAACAGGTGCGGATTGGGCCCGTTTTGGTGCAGATCGGGCCCATTGTGGGCCCCTGTGGAGCGCAGGAATGCTCCTGCGCTCCGAAGGCGCCCAAAACGGGCCCGATCCGCGCCCATTTTGGTGCGGATCGGGCCCATTTTGGGCTGCTGCGAAGTGCAGGAGCGTTCCTACACTCTGCAGCAGCCCCCAAGGCGCAATCCAGGGGCTGCGTGATGACGTCACTTCACAGGATCGGGGCCCCTGTGGAGCGCGGGAGCATTCCTGCACTCCGCAGGGGCCCACAACGGATCCGATCCACGTCAAAACAGGCTCAATCTTTGCCAAAAAGAGTGCGGATCAGGCCCATTTTGGCGCAGATTGGGCCCGTTGTGGGCCCCTGCGGAGCGCAGGAATGCTCCTGCTCTCTGAAGGAGCCCAAAACGGGCCCAATCCACACCAAAACGGGCCCGTTTTGGGCTGCTGAGAAGTGCAGGAGCATTCCTGCACTCCGCAGCAGCCCCCAACGGCGCAATCCAGGGGCTGCGTCATGACGTCACTTCACAGAAGTGATGTCATCACACTTGCAGGAGTGCGCGTACACACACACCCGCCCCCGGTAAGAGCCAGGCCCCAATCTCCTGCTGGGAGATTGAGGGGCCTGGCAACCCTACACAGTTTCCCATGGAATTGGAAGCAGGCCCAAACTCCATAACATGTTTGGTTAGAGTTCCCAGATACAATCAGGAGTTTTGACACATGACATAGGAATCACATTTAAATATACTACAGTGTATTCTTAACTGGAATTTCTGAAACATTTAAAAAATCAGGACAGTTTTCCTAATAAGATATTATGAGAGTTTATTCTTCATTGAAAATACTGTATCATTTTCACTGTTATTTCCTTTATAAATAGAACTTTCTGGGAATTCATAAAGTAAAGATTTCTAGGAACCTGTTTATCAGAAAGACATCCTAAATCCATAAGGCCTTCCAATTTGTTCCCTACAATTTTTGGGCAACAAGCAACTAACAGATGTTCTATCTTTTCAAGCTTCTTACTGTGTCAGATGATATAAATGAATATCCTTTTTAGATACAGTCAACTCTGATGACATCCTAGCAGAAGCAATACATGTTACTGCTCTTTGATCAGCATTGATGATACAGGAATTAATAGTGTTTTGAGGAAAATAAAATTTGAATTATTTGCTGTGGAGTGCTGAGGGGTAGGTTACATAATTAATTTTAAAAATAAGTGCCAATGTTCATATCTGCCAGTAAATGAAGTATTTTTTACACTTCCTGTTATGTTGGGAGGGCATGAAACAGGTTATGGTTTCTTAGAGAGGAGGAAAATGTTTTCTGGACCTGCTAAGAGAACTAGGCCTGCCAGCCTCCAAATGGGGCCTGGAGAGCTCCCGGAATTACAGCTGATCTCTAGATGACAGAGAGCAGCTCCCCTAGAGAAAGCAGCTGCTTTGGAAGGTGGACTGTATGGCAATATATCCTGCTAATGTTCCTCCCTTTCTTAAACCCTACCATCCCCGGGGCTCCGCCCCCAAATATTCACGAATTATCCAGAGTTGACAACCCTACACGAAACACTTTTCTGTACTGATGGGTTTCAAACTGGAGTATTTGGGAAATACCAAATTTTTTGCAAGCTAAAATTCAACTGAATTTTGGTTAAGCTCATAAATAAGCTCTAGGGTTGCCATTCCCCTGGTGGGGGCGGGGGATCCCCCACTCCTACTCTTCACCCCCCACACACACCACCACCACCACTCACCCCACTGGGAAGGTAAGGGGACTTGGCAACCCTAATAAGCTCAGATCATTTTGAGCTGCACCTCTCCTTTCCCAAACTTAGTTTTTATCATCAGTGGCAAGAAAGGCACAAAGGAGAAGGCCCAGTCCTTGTAAATTAATTAGGTCCAAAAATTTTATCAAGAGGAAATTCCCATTGCAAATATCCCTCGCAAATAGCTTGCCAAGGCTTAATAATGACCCAGAAGCTTTGGCAAACTACAATTCCCTGGGATCTTTAGGATGGAAATGTCTGTCAAAGATCCAAGGAACACGAAAAACAAGAAACATCTCTTTCTTTCACTTTCCCCTCATCACTACTGCATGAAGATAAATTTTGTTGAAGGGAGGTGGGTTGGGCTTGTTGGGAAAAGGGTTAAAGGTAGTTTAAATTCAGAGTTGCAATGGATCTTGAATCAATAGAGAGTCAGACACTTGTTTGCCTTTTAAGAAAAGTTTACTCTAAAGGGAAAAGGTACATGGGGTTCCTACAAAATAACGAAATATATCCCCTACATCTTGACACTATGGAGTACAAACCTAAACAGCATGAATAATGGAGATTCTTCTTCTTGAACTCAGGAGAGGAAATCACCTGACCTATTGACCAATAACAGTTTACAAACACATTTCAGTTTCCTGAGCTTTCAGATAGATAAGGCTATTGGCTCTCTGCCAGGTTTTTCTTCCAGGTCAATGCAAACAATAGAACTCTAGGTAAGCACATTAACCCCATAATGACTGAATGTCAGGCCTTGCAACCTATATTCCAACAGGGCTCATGGAAGAAGATAACTGGCTGTAGGGACAGCTTGGAGCAGTGAAGCCCAGGGAATTTTTTGAAAGAGGCAGCTCTTTAAGACAGGGCTTCCTCAAAATTATCTGGAAAAGTAGCTCAGAAAAAAACAAACCCACCCAAATGAACTGTGGAGGGGGCTGGGGCTCTTCACTCTACTTTCTTTATTACTATGCCACATATTCTTGTCTTAAAGTTCAAATTACCAGCAAAGCATTATGGAATTTATCGTGGATAGTTTTTCTATACTCTGTTGCTCTGGATGAAATATAAAAATATTTCCCACCTTTGAATGGACACCACCAAACCCCACAAAGGCATGGAATATCTCTGATTCGTGGTTTGTGGTTGTAGTTTAGTGAAGCTCTTTGACTCTACTGTATGATAAAAAAGCTGAAAAATATACGCAAAGTAAGTAGGGTGGCAGACAATCTTCCAGAAGTTTACCAATTTGCCTATTGGTCACTGACAACTGGCAGGAGGTTTTGGGCCACCCAGAGAACACCCACTACTGGCAGTCATCCCAGAAACATGCACATCATGTGCACTCCATGTGGACGTGACAATATGACTTCTGGAAATGATATCATTGTATCGACTATGGGAGTGCTCCTGTGCTTCATTTGGCCCCAAATGGGCCTATTCTCAAAGAATCAGCCCTTGTGGAATGCAGGAGCACTCCTGCGGCTGGTGTGACATCACTTCTGGAAGTGACATCATCACACAAGCGCTGAGAGTGCACACACATGTGACAAACACAAGGTAAATGCCAAGTCCTCTCCTCTCACCGGGCGGGGGCGGGGGGGATAGGGATCTGGCAACATAAAGAAGGAATTGATGCTAAAAATGGAATTCCTAATTATTTATGGATCAAGAAATCATTAAAATTATTCAAGATGGCTCCCATATTTTGAGGGACGAACTATTAAGAATTTGATTTCAATGTAGATACAGATTAAATCTCCCAATTTTGCCACTGTCATCACCAAGAGATGCTTATTATGATATTATTACAGGAAATAAAACTTATTATGTAAATTATGAATATATGATGGCTAAAGAAGGAAGAATAAAAACATGGCAAGAAATTCAAGATCAAGGAAAAAACATTTCATGGCTGATGCGTTATCAAATGGTGTCTAAACTTAAAGAACAACTATCCAAAGAACGTGGAATGTAAAATGCTGAATATAATGCATTTTAAGAAGAATAAGTATGTGGATGGGGGGGGGAGATATTCTATAGTTCATATATCCTGTTATATATATTTAGTCATTTTGATTTATATAATTATGTTGACCAGTTTTTACTTTCTGTATTTTTTTTAACATTATCTCAAATAAAAATATTTCAAAATGCAATCCTAAAAGGAAACAAATGTTTGTGTTTAATTTCCACAGCTTGCAATAGATGGCTTTTCTTTGCAGAAAGTACCTACACAGTGCTGGCAAATGTCTGCCAGCAATGGGAATATATAAAATGGTGTCATTTTTGCAAGTTGCACTCCTCTGTTCAAAGGAATTTTTTTTCAGACACCTTAACATCATAAAAATATTATGAATATATCATCACAACCATTGTTATCTTTCTGGTTTATGTTTGGAATCTGAAAGGGTTAGTATGCCCTACTCAGTTGTTCATTGCACTGTGAATATCTTGAAGAGGGCCCATCAACAGCCATTCATCACCTCTAAAGATGAAACAGCAAGCTGCCTAAAGAGAGAAAGAGTTCTCAGAATCTGCTTTCTCATAAAGGATAGTAATACAGAAAGGGAGCAGGACGCAAAGTGCAAATACGTGAGTGTAACACCTTGGCCAGCAGCTGTAGGAGTCAGGAATCATTCTCCAAATTAGGCACATGTCCAAATGTAACCCTGATAAGAAAGCCTGCTGCATATTGACTTAAAATGGGCAACAGCCAGCAAACAATGAAGGCTCACCTATTAAATAGGACTGCTTTAATCCATTGGTCCAATGGGAAAGTTGGCACCCACAAACGGTATGAATCATAACCATACATGGTTCTATCAGTCTCTCTCTTGTTTAAGATTTGGGCTAGTCTCATGTTGTAAATTAGCCTTGATTGTTGAGTGTGTCTTAAACGATAACCTGAAAGACACTTTCCTGAGAGTAAGACCTACTGAATAACATGAGATTAACTTCCAAATAGACCCTTTTAAAGGATTGCTGCTTCAATCAAACAGCATGCATGCAGTGTGATCCTAAGGAAGTCTACTCAGAGCCCTATTCTGGTCTATTCAGTGTAGCTTACTCCTAGGTCATTGTTCTTAAGATTGTACTCATAATCAACTAAACCTTGAGCACAAGATTAAAATTTTGTTACTGATTATTTAGCAGAGTTGAACAAGGAAACACTAGAAGGAACTACTGGTGTGCTGGTTATATTAATAACAAAACAACAAAATTTGATTTATATACAACTCTTCAGGACAACTTAACACCCATTGAGAGTGGTTTACAAAGTGTGTTATTATTATCCTCATGACAATCACCCTGTGAGGTGGGCGAGAGCAGAACCACAAGTGACAAAAGGCACAGATTGGACACTTGTCTGCTTCCCTCAAGTTTTGATGGGAAATGTAGGCAGCTTGGCAGAATGTTGGACAAGTGACAGTTGAAAAGTCCATTGGACAGCAGTCAGAGAGCGAAGCTGCGAGACCAGGATGCCTACATTTCCCATCAAAACTTGGGGGAAGCTGACAAGTGTCCAATCTGTGCCTTTTGTCACTTGTGGTTCTGCTTCCAAGAAGCTGTGACTGACCCAAGCCCATCCAGCTGGCTTCAAGCAGAAAAGTGGGGAATCAAACACAGCTCCCCAGATTATAGCTCTTAACCACTACAACAAACTGGCTCCAATAGGCATCTGTTCCATGTTGTATCCCAAACTGGCAGCTTTGAGGATAACGCTGTTGTGGCTTCCTTTTAAGTTGTATGAGCCACCGTATCAGTGTTCAGTTCAGTCACAGTAACTAATAAAGTTCAAAATATCACTTGACATGTCAATACTATCATACCTATGACATAACCTGAATTCAAGGGCTTCAGATTCAAACTGCAGCTTCTTGTGTTTTTGAGCATTATGTTTACATTGGTCCTCTAATCTTCAGCAGTTTCAGGGGGTTGTCACAATGGAGACATTAGTTAAGATCTGCTTGCTGGAGCTTCTTCTACTCATGCAAAGTTTGGATCTAGCTTCACATTTATCTGAGCAAATATTTTTTTGTTAAGCAAGGCCAAAAATAACCATGCTTCTGTCACTCAGATAGCTTCTAATCAGAAGGCCAAACTCTTCTGTTCTCAGGAACAAAGTATATGCCTCTTATTAATTATATATTTATATAATTATTTTTAAAAAGTGGTGTATTTTGTGTATGATACTCACTTATGTTTTTATAAGTTTGTACTGGTTATCCACTGTAAATAAATAATCAATGTTCAATGCCTCTTATAACTGGGCTGGGGAAAGGAGAAACTATAAGATTATGAGGGGAAAATTGTAGAAGAGATTTCTGCTGAGGTCACTGCGTAATATGGTTTCAGTAATTCTGCCACTTTCTTGGTCCACTGATCTGATTACTAAGGGGATGAAGGTTGTTGAAAAAGATTCCCAACAATGCAGCCCTCAGATTAATTACTTTAAAGGTGTCCCTTGGAAGATTCATTTTAAACAAACCTCCCACAGATCTTCCTCTCTGGGATTCAAGCTCCAGGCTCACTCAGAGGAAATTTAACATACATCTTGGTCTCCGTATAAAATGAAACATGCAGGCTACTACAGTCTCCATTAGCCTTGCACAGAAAAGGGTGTGTGTGTGGTGTGTGTGTGGGTGGGGGGGGGTGACTTTTCAGTCTGCATTCAGTTTTGCTATTTGAAACAAGCACTTCCATCATGAGGAGTCGGTCTCAAATACCAAGCGAAGATTAAAAGGTTAACCCCTCCTCTCCATTTCCTGATCAGCCTGAGGCAAATAGACGCTTTCAGGGTCTTCAGTAGGATTATTTGTCTTCACCTTCCTTTCCCCTTAATTCATGCTCAGCTGTTCTCAACATTCCAGGCTCCTGGAGCATATTCACTCCTCATCAAGCCTTCTTTGGGAGCCCCCTCCTCCCACTGCCCTTTTTCTTTGGGTTAATTTACAAAGTCATGTTTTTCTGCATACCAGGGATTTTTTTTTTGGTTTTAAATTTTATTTTTTATTAAAGAATTTAAAAACATATACAGATTAATAAAAGAAAAGAAAGTAAAAACTAAAGAGATACAGAAGGGGGAAAGGGGGGGAAGAAAAGAAAAAAAGAAAAGAAAAAAATATATCTAGGAAACACTTTCAATTTTTTCTATGACAGATATTGGCAAAGTTACAGAATTCGCAATTGTACTCTTTTTATCGACATAAATTTCTCAGTTTCCATAATCCCTCCTCCCTCTTTTATAATTCAAAGCCACAAATCATCAATTCATTTTTTGCACAAAGTTAATGAGGGGTTTCCATTTTGCTATAAATGTGGACAGTGTCTTCTCTCTAATTAAAGCCGTAAGTCTAGCCATCTCGGCTAACTCCATCATCTTTACAATCCATTCCTCTATTGAATGCAATATTGGGCTCTTCCATATAGTAGCCTTGCCACTGTTGTCATATATAAAAATAAGATACCATGTTTATAAGTGTCTTTTAGTCCCAACAAGAAAGCTTGTGGTTTAAACTGTATATAAATCTTCAAGATTTTCTGCATTAACGTATGAATTTGAGTCCAAAATTTTTTTGTTTGCATACCAGGGGATTCTTCTGAGTATGCGGAAACCCCTACTTTATCTATGAATCAACCAACTTTTGTCCTCTTATTACCATAACAGGAGCCATCTACTTTATTATTTGATACTGTGACAGTTTGTCAGGGAATTAGGAGAGGATTTCCATGTCAGTCTATGACCCCAAATCTTCCCTTCAGGATTCAAATTTCTCAGGGATTTCAGAGAGCCAAATTCTATTCTCCCCCTTTCCTTTTAACTGATACTTAGCACTCTCAACATTCCATTCCTTCTGAAACATTATCAAACCTCATCAGGGTTTAAAAATTGAGAGAGAGGGAATTGATTTCTGCATACCTAAGGAGTTCCTGAGTATGTAGAGACTCTTTCTTTGTGGGGTTACTTTGGGGGAGAGAAAATAATGCTGACAAACTTTGTTATTTAGTTGTCCTCACTGGAGAGGAGCACAAACCGGGAAAATTCCAAACAGTGCAGTTCATCATTTGTTGTGTTTCACGAACTACGAACTTTCATGAACTTGCCCTGGTTTGCAAACCAGTTCATTTGGTTTGTGAAAACATCACTTCTAGGTCAGCAGAAGGTCTGCAGAGAGCCCCCCCCCCCGTTGCCTAGGAAACTGATTGATCGGCGCCAGGCTGTCTGCAGTGACAAACCAAAATACGAACCAAATGAACTGGGCTAAAATTCATCATGGTTTGTGAGAAATTAGTTCCCACAAACTGCCAGTTCATGAACCATGAACTGGCCCAGGTTGTGACAAACGTTGGTTTGTATTTTGGTTCATGCCCGCCTCTAGTCCTCACCCAAGAAGGGAGAATGAGGAAGAAGAAAGGGCTAAAATGTTATTTTCCAGCACAGTGCAGAAGCATGCACATGTGCATTGCGCGTATGCCTCCCCCCGGTACCTTTCCCCCTTGCTATCCAGGTGAATAGAGGCAGGGGGCAGGGGCTAGAGGCAGGAGTCCTCTGCTCCTAGTGGAGGGCCTGCCTGTCCTAGGTCAGATTTTTTTTAAAAAATGGCTAGTTAGCCATAAATGTTATTCCTGAGAATGTCTTTTAAGAAGTTCAGTTTGATTAAATATTTCTACATAAATACTTGCTGCTGTGCATCTTGTTCATATGAAAATTGAAACAACAAGCAAGAATATAAATAATGAGATATGCAAAGACAATTTGAGAACAACAGCCCAAAGGAGGTGGACATAATTTTTTTGTTATAAATATTCTTTGTTGGGCTTTATCTGCAGTTATGGCAAAAGGAATGGAATAACTGCTGGTTTAGCTTATAACCATGCGTCACCAAAACCACAAGATACATTTTAAAATTTCCCCTTCCCCCTTCCTCTACAATTACTAATGTTCATAAATGCCCTTTTCAATGAAGTATGCAAATTTCTCAAATAGTTTTCTAGTATTTGAAAATATATTTAAACCAAAAAGAAATGCTGACTGAACATTATCAAAATATTCTAAGGAAGGGCTGGTAGATAAAAATACTTAAGTATCTGGAACTATGTTGCAGTTGGAATGTCAATGCAAGAAACTGATATGATTAGGAATTAGTTCTTGCATCAGGAATCATTTTAACAAGGTCCTTCAGGAAAGAGACTGATAGGATCTAATTGGAACTGGCTGCTTTTAATTAAATCTATGTCTCTGATAATAAAATTCCAAAACGATGGTGTGTTCAGCAAAGAATTTAGACTATCCGCAGGCTTCTATACAATGTGCAGATTTCTAGAATTCACTGGGCAGTTTTATAAAACTCCCTCATATCAGATCATATCTTTGTATATTTTAGGATCATCGTGCAGTGATTAACTATCTGGTTTTCCAAAAAAGCCAGAGCTATTACCTACTGGAGTTTTTGTATCAGCATTATATGAAAACATTGTGGGAGATATAATCTTATATTAGATATAAATATTTGCATTGCACTAGCCAAACAGTGACTATCTTGGCTATAAGTTTCCATATTGCCTGAATACCTTGCTTTAGGTGAAAAGACTGAGCCTAGTTGGAGCTGGAACTTCACACTCATGTTACTTTTCTATACTCAGCTGATTCCAGATTGTTTGCTCTTTGAGGTTCACCTACATATTAATCAAAAGACCTTGTGGAGAACCTCAAATAAATGTTCCATTTAGAATGTACAAATCACTCAACCTTTTCAAAGACAGGGAATAGTCTCTGCAGAAGCTTTATTTTTTATTTATAAGATTTTTACCCTGCCTTTATCTTGATTATCTTGATCTTGGTTCTCGGAGAGACATCTTTATCTTTAAGGATCTTATCTAGCTCCTTCACAGCTGCTCTTCCAAGTCTCAGTCTTCTTCTGAAGAAATAAGACTGAGGACCAAACTACGTGACGAATGACACAGGTTGGACACTTACCAGCTTTCCTCATGTTTTGATGAGAAATGTAGGCAGCTTGGAGGAATGTTGGACAAGTGACAGTTGAAAAGTCCATTGGACAGCAGTCAGAGAGCCAAGCTGCAAGACCAGGATGCCTACATTTCCCATCAAAACTTGAGGGAAGCTGACAAGTGTCCAACCTGTGTAAGGTGTCACTTGTAGCTTGGCCCTCAGACTTGGAAGAGCAGCTATGAGGGAGCTAAATAAGATCCTTAAAAATAAAGATGTCTCTCTGGGAACCAAGTTCAAGATAATCCAAACTATGGTACTCTCCATTGCTATGTATGGTTGTGGAAGGATAGTGAAAAAAGCTGACAGGAAGAAAATTGATTCATTTGAAATGCGGTGCTGGAGGAGAGTTTTGCGGATACCATGGACAGCCAAAAAGACAAATAAGTGGGTACTAGATCAAATCAAGCCTGAATTCTCCCTAGAAGCTAAAATGACAAGACTAAGACTGTTGTACTTTGAACACATCATGAGAAGACAAGATTCTCTGGAAAAGTCAATAATGCTGGGGAAAATGGAAGGCAGTAGGAAAAGAGAAAGACCTAAAACAAGATGGCTTGACTCAATAAAGGAATCCACATCTTCCAGTTTGCAGGACTTGAGCAAGTCTGTTAATGATAGGACATTTTGGAGGTCTTTCCTTCATAGGGTCGCCATAGGTTAGAGGCGAATGACGGCACATAACAGACACACACCCTGCCTTTATGCCCTCATAGGGCCACCAGGAAGCTAATAAATTAAAACATACAAATTAAAATCTCATCTTAAAAGCCATTAAAACCAGCACACGCAAATATATCATTAACACAATTTAAAACCAGAACATAAAATTAATATAAAAGATAAAAACAACCGTCAAAACACTGGGGAAGAAGGCAGGATTGTTGCGGGAATGCCAAGCTAAACAAAAAAACTTCATCTACTGGCAGAAGACAGCAACAGAAGAGGGCAGGTGGATGTCCCTGGGAAGAGAGCTCCAGAATCTTGGTGCCATGTCTTTGCCTTCAGCATTTACGCTGGGACAATGGGCTGGATCCAAGCTAAATTTTGTATCGGTAGAACTGAATTTTCCCGCCTCTCTCCTCCCACAACTGCCCACTGATCTTCACTACATTCTGCTTCTGGGGGATAGCAAACCCTGGAGAACAATGTGAGGAGGGCCTGCACCAGGAAGGGGGAATCCGTGGAAATTTCCAGTTTAGTCTGAGCCAACCCAGAATGGTGCTAGGAACATATTTATGGTACAGCATTTTCTTGAATGCACAGTTTTTCCTCAGTAAATGTATTCCTTGTTTAATAATAATCCCGAGCTTTGGCTTGAGGACTCAGAATAACTTCTCGCTTTCATCCATAAGCCTTTGTTCACCTGCTTTTCTGGATAAAGTTAGGAGGGTAAATGAGGGGAACGCACATGAAGCTGCCTTCTACCAAGTCAAGCTCAGCGTTGTCTACTCTGGCTGACAGCAGCCAGCTCTCAAAGATTTCAGTGAGATGTCTTTCACATCAGCCAGCCAAGCTGATGTTCTGCCACTGAGCCAAGATCTTGCAGGCAGAAAGTTCACAGCCTGTTGAAATTGGGAATGGCTGTGGTGGATCAGTGATAGAGCATCTGCCTTGCTTGCAGGAGGGTCTGGTTTTCATTCCTAACATCACCAGTTAAAAAAATCCAGTAGTAAGTGATGTGGAAGACCTCTGCCTGAAAACTTGGAGTGCCCCTGCCAGTTGGAGTAGACAGTATGGACCTTGATAGACCAATGGTCTGATTCAGTGTAAGGCAGCTGCATGTCTGAATGCCTCTTTCAAACCTCTTGGAATTAAGGACATTAACCAAAAAAACCCCCTGACCCTAGAAAAGGAACTAAATGAAGAACTTGTTTTGCCTGTTTTAAGACAAACAACTATAGTTGTACATTTTTGTAGCATTTCACAACAGAAAAAGGGAATTAAGAACTTAGACGACGCTACCCAACCTGCCTTTCTGGTTTTAAAGTACACTTTGGCTCATTACTTCATGTAGTTATCTATCCTCAAACTTTCCACATAGTTTGAATGCTACACTCAGACTTTTTTAAGGCTAAGAGTTTAATTAAATTATCCTTTGTTCCCATTCACGATATTTTTAGAACCATGTTTGGACGGTATTTAAAATATGCATGTCAGTCATCAAAATGTGGGTCTCGTATTTCAGGGGAGGCTGATCTACATGATCCTGCAAAGTACACCCCGTCCCTAACTAGATTACTTCTCTCTGCATAGTCCTTATGTGCCCTATTATATAGCATAAGCAACCGGCTTAGTCTGCGGTGATAACAATGCGTCCCAACATCCTGTTGTGATTTGTGCTCTGCTTCCAGAGGTTTTGCAGCATAAGACTTAGTACATCATACCACTGCATTCCTAAAGTTGCATCACATCCAGGAAAAAAAACAGTATGTATGTTCTATGCAACTAAAAGAAGAATGTGTGGCTGAGGCAACTGCATGTTTTCCACTGGGCGTATCATGTGTATATATATTTGCTTCTGAAAGCCAAGATGAACCACTTAGAAGCAAATATATTTGCAGTCACCTGAGATGTTAGCAACATTGTGCATTAACAGATTAGCGTGAATAAGAGTTTTTGGGGAGCAGTTTCATCTCTGATACTTCCTTGGCCACGGTCTTCATCCCACATCAGTATGTCATATTTTAATGTCTTTTTAAAATCAACATTTCACATCTCCACAATGAGATAACTCCTTGAAATATTTTGTTCCTTTCAAAACAAATTTGTACATCCTTCCAGGAGTTTGCCTGGAGCGATATGCAAACATTAGACTATGAACAACAATATGCACAATTAATATGGTAGAAAAAAATTATGAACTGCTGCCTCAACACTTCATGTATGTGAAGGAACAATAATGAGACAACACCTTGAAGATCCAATGGAAACAGCATTTTTATGTTTATTTCATATTAATAGACTAACCTTTTCCAGTGAATTCATTCCTTAAAGGTTAATATACCTGAGTTTTGCCTTGGAGATTTAGAAAGTTTGGCGTTCTTCATTCTGCTAGTTCTGAGCCCCAGCTACTTTATGTACTCATTTAAATTGATGGCACCCCAAACAACTCATTCCCAAACAAATTCAGATTTTCTTTATGTGTAGTTGTGGTGATATGGTGATCATATCTCTGGGGTATTCCAACTTTGACTATTGTTATTTTATCTGTTTTATAGCTAATGACTGCAGAGTGACTGGCACATGGACATCTTAGATAGGCCATTGGCTACAAGCTGCTAAAGAAGGGCGTACAAAGGCCAGAAATGGTTTTGTACTTTAGTTTAGGCAATAAAAGAGCATTCTTTTTGGCAGTGGGTTTGGTAGCTCTGGCTTCCCTCGTCTCTAATACCAGCTGTTGTTGCAGAAATAATAAATCTGATCTTTGCTTAGGTTATTTTCCCCAAGGGATGTTCCAGCTATATTCAGAAGTCGCCCTTATCCATAGATGCTGGACATGTCCTGTTGATTTATTGATTTGAATGAATGTTCCATTAAAAAATACTTCTTTAGAACATAGTGTTTTCCAAAGTATCCAGTGGGAGGGAGCAGCAACAGATGGAGTCATTTCTGTTTTTTGTTTTCAGAACTGTTCCAGAGCAATATCATGCATAGGAGCTGAGAAAGGAGAGTTTAAGCAAGATTATTCAAAGTCACAAATAAGATCGGTGACAGGGAAATTCACCAATGGGCCTGTAGCCTGCCAGACACACAAAAATTGACTGCTTTGTTTTCCCTACAACCAAGAAGCTTCAGAGAAGACTACAAACTATTGCCGGCATGTGCCAAGAAAGCCATTTTTTCTAACTATTTCTGGAACAGACAACTACCAACTGTCAAAGGAGGGACTAAGAAAACCAGCACTCCATTTTCCATCACTGCTGTCACTGTAAGACTTAACACAAGGAGCAATCTAAGTAGGTATGCTCGGAGGTCTCATTTTATTCAGTAGGGCTTACTCTCAGGAAAGCGTTCTTAAAATTGTAGCATTGTCAAGCTGGGACAGAAATCTAGCCTGCCAAGTTTCCATTAAGAATCACTTGCCATATGATTTCTTTTGTTCACCATGATTTTGCATTTACTTCTGAATTGATTTTTTTAAAATGATGAATATGATGTGACTTTATACTCTGTAAACCACTTCTGAACAATTTTTAGTTCTAGAGAAGAGGTGACTAAGAGATAGAATGCTTGAAATAGGCGATTGTTCTGTCATTTTCATCTTGGGGAACAGGAGATACCCTTGTCTCTTGAGTTCAACAATATTTAAAAATGCCTTTTTAGTGGGCACTGAGAGATAGGAGATCCTTGCTTGCTTGCTTGCTCATTTGTAACAGGCAATTACTATTAGTTCAATACTACTCGTCTTCTCAGGTGAGGGATGAATAAAATTTAGTCCTGCATTCCAGGAGCAAAGTGGCATTAAATATGTTTTTTTTTAATTTTTAATTTTTATTATTATAACATATGTACATAATCATACATTGAACCATATACATCTATGCATTAAATATGTTAAATAAGTAATAATAAAATGTAGCTTGGTGAATACATGCTGAAAGGAGAGAAGTCTGACGAAGCAATCTTCATCCTCAATTTACATTTAAGGAATAAGGTTTCTCCTAAATTACTCTACACTGTCAGAGCCTGGAGATTTTTCTTGGGGGTGTCCGCCAATTAGGGTTGCCAACCTCTAGTTAGTGGCTGGAGCACTCTCAGAATTACAACTGGTCTCCAGGCCACAGAGATCAGTTCACCTGGAGAAAATGGCTATTTTGGGGGTGGGCTCTATGGAATTATGCCATGCCAAGGTCTTTTCCCTCCCCAAACCCCACTTTCTCCAGGTTTCTCCCACCAGATCTTCAGTAATTTCCCAACTTGGACCTGGCAACCCTACTGCCAGTGGTAGAGCCCTTACAACAGAGCAAGTCTCCCAGTACAAGAGGGGATGGAGCAAGGCGAAGAAGGAGAAGAGCCTTGTTGGGATGCCATGCTCCCACCAGCCTCTCATCTCCTGCAAAGGAATAACATTGCATCTGCAGAAACATTCATGACGCACTTAATGAATAGCCCCGAATGACTGTTCCCACCTCCTCTCTGTCTGCACTCACAGCAACCATGGCTGGCTTCTTTACTTATGACTCAGTCATGCTGCTCAAGAGGATTCCATTTCTGCAAGCAGAATTTGCTTACTCACAGCACTATACAAATTCTCATTCAAATTAGCAATGCCCGTCCCTATGGACAAGATCCTATTAGGTTTACTTGGAACGCAAGTGAAGTAACAGTGCAGTTCTAGGCAGAGTTACACCCTTCAAAGTAATGGGCTTAGAAGGATGAAACTCTGCTTGGGATTGCAATATCAATATTCAAAAAGTTATGCTTTTCCCTGAACTGTTCCTTTAAATATTATTACTTCCCTCAACATAATAGATGCAAGTTGTTCTATACTCTGTGCTTGATTGATCACTTCCTTAGTGGCCATTGCAGTCCTGATTAGTTGCCATTTATTTTGCCTTTGCAGCCAAAGTCATTGTTTTTCAATTTCTTTTATTTTTCATGTTCATAAATGCACAATTGCAATCTTTAAAAAAAAACCCTGAACAGTTGCTGCAAAAACAAAAGCAGTAATAGGGCTTGCTGTATTTTCACACACACCCTCCCACCACTACCAGATCTGATTATGGACCATTCAGGAATGCTGCATAAATGAATTCGAAATAATTATTTTTAATTTATTTTTATTTTATGTTATTTATAATTTGACTTTCTCACTAAAACCCAAGGTGGATTACACAGTGCAAGTCAATAAGATCAAGAGTTAGGAGGACATTCACTGAACAAATACAATAGTGTATGAATTGCAGAAATTTGAAAACCAGCGTAAACCTGAACAGAGAGTTGAAATAAGCATAAGTAATTAAACACGACATCTTTATCTATGTGGAACCTACCTAGGAGGAGCATACCTACATCAACAGGCAGTTGATGTAGTATAGTCTACAGTCCCTGTCCCTTTACCAAGGCATTTCTCTGAGCTACTTCTTACAGCACAACCCTGTTACCTGAGTATAAAGCCCTCCTTAAAAATACAGTTTTGTACAGTTGTGGAAAGCTGGGAGAGCGGCTACTTTCCTGACCTCCTCAAATAGGATATTCCATAAATGTGGGGGTTACCACAGAGAAAGCTTGTACATGCAGCTGTAGATTTTGCTCAGCTGCAGGGTAGTATCTGTAGAAGGCCCTGTTCAGATGAGTAAAGTTGCTGCGGTAGAGAGGCGATGCTGCGGATCTGAGAAGCCAAGGCCAAGAAGGGCTTTGTATGTGATAGTCAAAACACTGAATTGAGTCCGGTAACATATGGGTAACCACTGGAGTGACTGTGGAATGGGAGTAATATGTATGCTCTGTCCAGATCTGATAGTAAACAAGCTGTGGCATTCTACTCCAGCTGGAGTCTCTGAGAGCAGAACCACAAGTGACAAAAGGCACAGATTGGACACTTGTCAGCTTCCCTCAAGTTTTGATGGGAAATGTAGGCCGCTTGGCGGAATGTTGGACAAGTGACAGTTGAAAAGGCGATTGAACAGCAGTCAGAGAGCAAAGCTGCGAGACCAGGATGCCTACATTTCCCATCAAAACTTGAGGGAAGCAGACAAGTGTCCAATCTGTGCCTTTTGTCACTTGTGGTTCTGCTCTATGTTGACTTTGAGGGGAGACCTACGTAGAGTGCCTTATAGTAGTCCATTCTCAATGTTACTGTGGCGTGAATCCAAATGACCAGATTAGAGATGTCAAGTTAGAGAGTCGTTTTCCAGGAAGCCGAAGCTGGTTGAAAATCATGGACAGAAGGAAGAAAATGTAAACAGACAGTAGTCTTGAGAATAGTTAATTGTGCTTTGTCCATCCATATGTGGATGACTAGTATGAGAATCAAATTTTAAGTAAAAACAAACAAGTTCTTTTATAAAGCGTGGGTGATCCATATATAATGCTAGAACGCAATGAATTTACAATGAATCTGAACTCTGTAAAAATTGAGTAAATTATTAAATAAATATCTATTCCAGAGACTAATAGTGCCATCCAAATCAGAGTCACACCCTTGTAAGTTATTTGAAGTCAGTAGGCTTTAAAATGTGTAACACTGCTTAAGATTGTGCAGTAAATGGTTAGTGTAGATACAGTCCTGCACTGTCAACACAATAAGCCAATGTGAAGTAAAAGTGAGAGTGGTGAAATAGCACTGGAGAGAACAGGGTTTAAATTTCAGTTCAGCTGTGAGTGAACTTGGGCCAGGTACCTACTGTTGGCCTAACCTACCTTGCAGGATTGTTGTGAGGATAAAATGAAAGAGAAGGGAGCCATACATGCTACTGAAACTCCATGGAAGAATAATAGTATACATAGATAGAAACCTAGATGGCCAAAGAGCACATTGTCCAAAGCCAAAGCTCTAAGCAAAATAAAAGGGCATATTGCTAACGTTTGTCTTTTCAGGTAAACATATGTGATACTGGTTTAAATATGTAGTGAGGCCTGAGTGCTGCTTGAGTGGAACCAGCTGTTGTTTAGGGTTTTCAGGAAACTCAAGAGTTATTACCATTTGAGCAGAAATCCCCAGACAAGCCTTCCAGGAAATAAACTCAAGGGTCCCATATTCTTCTGAAGGTGCTTTATCTTCCCCTCATAAATTAGGGATAGTAGCTATTTGGTAACATTTCATAGAGCTACTGTATTGCTTCGTTTTAAAAAATGCATTAGCTAAATTTAAAAGCAAGTAAGCACATTATAGGGTAATTCTTTTGGCCTCTAGAGCCACAGCGGTATAATGTGCTGGACTAGACTCTGGGAGACCCAAGTGTAAATCCTCATTCTGCCATGGAAGTCTGCTGGCTGGCCTTGGGTGAGTTACTCCCTCTCAGCCAAACCTACCTCACAAGCTTGTTGTAGAGAGGATAAAATGGAGGGAAGGAAGAATGTTGATGTAAACCACTTTGGGTCCCCACTGGGGAAAAAACTGGGGTATAAATATCTAAATAAATAAATGCACCTAGGCCCAAGCATAAATTAATTAAAGCAAACTCATGGATGTAGAAAGCTTAAGAGACCACTTGAGTGAAGCTTTCTGACATTTAAACCTTGTTTTTGTTTCTTCCAGTTATTCAGTTGCTTTGCTGTTGCAACCAACATGTAATTATATCTCAGCATGTTGCTAAATGAAAACCTGGCTACATTAATTGAGATTTAGACTGGTGGATTGTGAGGATGGATGTAGACTGATGTAATTTTAGCATGACCTCTGAACAGCAGCCATACAAGAATTTACGAACGTTGCAGCCAGCACGGGAAAGGCCAGGATGCAGTTACAAATCAGAAGCTTTTATAGAAGATCTTACAGTTTGCAGATGGAAAAAAATGCTGGAAGTAGGGCAATGGTTGTTAAAAACGTTGAACAGAAAAATTATTGATTCTCCTAAAGCACAAAAACAAACAAACAAACCACCCTACTCATAGCCATTCCATGAAATCAATAAATGATAAGCAGGTCTTTCCTTCATAGGGTTGCCATAGGTCGGAGGCGACTTGACGGCACATCGCGCACACAAACTGGTTGAAGAATGATGAAACAATGTACTTAAATTACAGAACATGTAATCAGCCTATGGAACCTCTCAGGACAGTGTGATGATAGTATAAATGGCTTCTGGCACATTTTGAAAGAAAGTTCAGTAGCGGAAAACTTCACAACACAAGCGGGCTTGCAGGCTGTGGCTCACTGGCAGAACATCTGCTTTGATTGCAGAAAGTACTAGGTCCAATCCTAAGCATCTCTAGTGTAAAGGATCGTTAGTGTTGGAAGAGGAGGATTCAGCGCTGTCCCTTTCCTCAGGTTTCAGAAGGGAAAAACCAAAGAGTTAGAAAGATAGAGAGGTCAGGGCACTCTGTTTACTGCTCTGACTATCCTTTGATATGTACACTGCTATTCTCAGGATTTCCTCCTCCTGACTTCCTCCCTCTCACCTCTTCCTGGTATTTTTCCAGGCAACACTTTCTCCTTCTCCTCCCCACATCTTGGAAGTATAGATACAGGACTTGTCCTGCCATCCATGCCCATCCTTAGAATAGATAGTTAGGATCTGTCTCTCCTCCTTTCCTGTCAGAGTATGGCATTCCTACAATAAAGAACTCTTATTTCTTTTCTAAGTATAAAGCAAATGTATGCTTTTATTTTCTCTTCTGCACACATACCAGCCAGCAGAACCAGCTCACAACCATGTTTCCTCTGCTAAACGATAGACTCTGCTAACAGCCCAAACATGGAATCCTTTAATTAAGTTTCCGGAACCAACATATGATTTATTTATCAGTTAGTTGGTGATGTAAAAGACCTCGACCTGAGACTCCAGAGAGCTACTGCAACTCAGACTAGACAACATAGACTTTTATAGAACAAATGGAACTTCATGTGCATTGTTATTTATTACATTTATATCTTATCATTCTGGCTTTGTGGACCTCAAGGTGGAAGGATAGATTCATTCTGTTAAAGAGAAAATATTGTATTTCATAACTTTTCCTTCAAAGAAGAATTCCTTTTGAGATTCTCATAATGGAATAAATCTCCATGCATCTATAGGCATTTTGGGTAGTTCACATGCAAGAATACAACTTTCTCTTTGTTTGATTAGACATGATAGCCAAAAGTGAAGGCTCCATTTTCAAACACATTATACTGATTACCTGATGTGTGCAAAGGGTAAAATGGAGTAAAAGCACTGAGCCTATTGTCAGAAGCCAGGCAATGGATTATTTGCGACAATTCCCCCAGGTATGGGTAAATTCACCTGCTCATGTGTAAAGCAGAACACAGAGGCAAGGGAGGAAAACACCGCCCCGTTCTCATTACTTAACTGTCCCAATTGCCTGGCTACTCGAAGCATTTTTTCCTTTCCTGCTCAAACTGCAAGTGAAAATGTTAATTACATCCAGAATGCTGGAGGCTTTCTCCCACCTAGTTGAAAGTTCGGAGGAAGCATACCTTGCATTAAAGGTAAGATCCCTGACATGCCAGTCAAGGAAGGACCGACTATTTAGTATACATGGAAAATTCCTGGTGGGCCACTGCCCTGGAGTGCTACTGGATGGCTGCGAACAAGCGGAGCCAAGCCTCCGCAGCTCTGTCAGCATGGCAAGGCCCAATTGGTTTGGACCGTTTGGTGGCAACAATGACTGGTGCCTGCTCACCAGCTGCCTTCTCTGGCTGATGGTGGAGTGGGAAGCAGCAACTGGTAACCTGATGAACATCGTTGGTGTCCAGTGGCGGCTCCTCCATAAGGCCAAATGGAAAGAAGAAAAAGAAAAGAAATTGTATTTAAAGCCTCAATTCTATTACATTAAAGGTTTCTGTGTGACCTAGGCTAATATCTAATTAATCCTGGTTTTCTTTTGATCATCCAGTCCCATAGCTTCTCTCTCATGTCTGAGTCCCTTGTTTCAAGATGGCGTTTCACACAGGCCTCACTGAGGCTGTCTGGTAGGGTTGCCAGGTCCCTTGGGGCCCAAACTGGGGGACGGGAAACAGGGAAGCGTGTGAGGGGAACTTGCCATGTCCATGCAAAAAGCATGCATTACTCCAGAGCCTTTGTTGTCGCATTGGGAATGGCGTCATTCCCGGTGCAACAATGAAGGGTTCCCCATACCTCCCCCCCTCACACCGGCCAGGTAAGAGGCTGGGAGCAGGGAATCTCCCATCCACCCCCACCACTGGCCTGGGAACCCTACTGTCAGAGCAAGCAGGAGGTACCTGAAGATTACAGACTCCCTTGCACTAGTTGTCAGTAAAGGGAGGGCCACTTGCTTTTTGCTTTCTGGCCCTTCTTCTGAGGGAACTCTCAAAGCTTTCAGCTAGTGATGGTGGCTGAGGCTGCCAGTGGTTGTGAGGCATGTTTTAGCCAATTTAATAAGTTGAGTGAACCTTGGGTAGGATCCGTAGGGAAGGCTCAGTTTGAACTTCTTGCTTGATTTTTCTCTCTTAGGACATGGAAGAAAAGGCTCAGTTCTAAAGATTTCCCTCCTCTCTTTGCAAGAGGCCTGGTTCCTGATGGGTGTAGTAGGCCCCAACCTAGGCTCTTATGTCCCCTCTCTCCCACCTATATACTACAGAGAAATTTGCCCAAGAATGCCAGGCAAACTTCCTGTATAAATAAAAACTGATCTGCTGCTGTTTCTTGGAGGTTTAGGGGCTGCTGTGAGGGAGGCTGGAGGCTGAATATTTACATCATCAAAGAATGTCTGCTAAAAGGTAAGATCATATCTATTGTTGTACAGTAGAAATGTGTCTGTGTGTTCTTATATTTATTTTGTAGGAAAGACTTCATGTTTGAGAACTATGGAAATTGGTACTGAGAACAGAGACTATAATAGTATTTGTATAATGTTTCTGCATGCTCAAAGTACTTCAATGGTATAAATTCATAAACCAGGATAAAAGAGTACAATATAACATTGAGTTCAGTGATATCAGGTTGGCTGCTTCTTCATCTTTTTTGGGAAGTCTGCAGTCTCAAAGGTCTGTTATAGCCTACCCTCAGAGTGCCTTGTCCGGGGTCAGCAGCCCAGCCCCCGGACTTGCTGACAGGCAGCGGCAGGGGGCAGCCGGGAGACAGCAGTTCAACCGCTCTGTCAGGCAAACAGAGCCAGAACCTGCCTACTCCAGGGGGAAGGGGCGAAAGGCCAAAGCCTCAGAAGGCTGGGGGGAGCAGGGAGAGGCCAGCTAGTCCCACCCCCCAGGGGGAAGAGAGGGGGCTAAGCAGGCTAGAGGAAAAGGGCCCAGGCAGGGGGAATAGGGACACAGCAACAGCCCAAACAGAGCCCTTACCTTCCAAGGAGGAGAAGCAGCCACTACAGCACAGAGCCACACCCTGGCTAGAGGACAGCAGCCTGGCTCAGGAGGTGCTAGGAGCCAAGCCCCTCCAGGTGGAGGTGCCACAGGCATTCTGGGGGAGGAGATGGGTAGCCCCGCCCGGCATCAAAGAACAGGCAGGCTCAGCAGCACAGAAGCCGGCTGGGGCAGCTCCTCGTGAGCAAGGCCAAGGAGACCTCAGCTGGGGATGGCTTGCATTCAATCCCACCCTGCCAGCAAGGCAGGGAAGCCAAGAGGGGATTAGTGGTAGGAGGGAAACACCTGAGGGAGAGGGAACAAGCCTAGGAGGAGGGCGGGGTGGAGAAAGGAAGCCCTATATAAGGTGGCTAGGAAGAGCTCTGAGGTGGTGGGTGTGAGTAAGGAGTGATGGTGTGGAGTGAGAGCAGAACAGTGTGAGAGTGGAGGCTTGGAGGAGAGTTCTGGGAGAAGGAGATAATGGGGGATGCAGAGGGTAAGCAGGCCAGGTTGAGCAGGCCAGCGAGTGGACTGAGAGGGAGTCTGGGTGATGTATACCGCCCCTCCTTCCACAGAGCAGGGTCCTGCAGTATCCCTGGCGCCCCTCTGATGTCAGGGCCGGCCCAGCTGGGGCCCTGCCCAGCGGCGGCAGCGACAAGCCCTGACATGCCTAACTTAATTTATAAAAATGTGAATACACATCAGAGCTATTGCGATAATGTAAAAAGTGGCAGTTGTCATTTGCTAGAGTGGCAGGTAATGGTTTTGAAAAATAGATTAAAGGGGGAAGTGTCATTGGAGGGCTTTTGTCTGGCATACAGTGGTTATCCAACTGTATGTGAGCACATACAAGAAAACTGTATATGTGTATTGAATACATGCACTACCTATAACAACAACAACCATAATAATAACATTATTATTTATATAATGATTTATATTATTTATTAAATAATTTATACTATTTATTTGATTTATATAATGCCCTTCAGGGCAACTTAATGCCCACTCAGAGCGGTTTACAAAGTATGTTATTATTACTCCCTCAGCAAAACACTCTGTGAGGTGGGTGGGGCTGAAAGAGCTCCTAGAAGCTGTGACTGACCCAAGGTCACCCAGCTGGCTTCGAATGGAAGAGTGGGGAATCAAACCCAGCTCTCCAGATTAGAGTCCCGCGCTCTTAACCACTACACCAAACTAGCTCTCTGTTGTAGTGATGGGTGCTATGTATGAGCAGAAGACATTGGCACCACTCATCCAACCTCACCAGCTGTCACTGTTGGCGTGGCTGGTGGGGCCTAAGTTAAGTGGCTCTTGTAGTGCTGACTTATAGTGTCATAGGGGCTGCTCAACTTGACTTGGCCCGGAGCCATTTTGACTTCCCAGACCACCCCAAGTGTCAATTGCGTAGGAGTCAAAAAGCTGTAGGCAGAAATGTGTTTCTCACTGAAACCAAGGGGAACATCCTCCAACTACAAAGACCTGAATATGGGTCACAATATTTAATTCTGCACAAAATTGTCTAATTAGCCATCCTATACACCCTCCTAAGTCCATTGAAGACAAGAGACTTAAAGGAGCGCAATGCTATCTAAGATTGCACTTTAAATGAACCAAATATGAACCAAATAAAAATTTCTCTGCAATTTCCTAAGCAGTAGAAGTCCAATTCTAAGTTTATTAACAGAACAAAGAGGTTGGGAGCCAGGAAAGAGGAGAACAGCCAGGCAGGTGCTATTGCAGAAATGTCAAAAGTATATTCAGGTAGGTCTGATTTACGTGGACCTTAAGGGTTTATACAGAGATCCCAAACAATCAGAATACTCCATATCTGAAATATCAAATGAACAGTAAAAGTGAGGGGAATGAGGGGGGTGGTGTATATTTCTTCCAAGTTCATTTAGGTTTCTGACTTCACATCCTAAGGACTGTGGTTCTAATTTCCTTGGGGATAGCACTATAAGTAGAAGGTGAATAAATAAACCTTGATGGTGAAAAATTAAACTGCTGGATGAAGGAAGCTGCTAGGAAGATCTCTTGAGGATGAAATACTGAGAACGAAAACTAAGATCCAAGATTACAAATTGATGAAGACAAAGCAATCTGGGGAATAAGCGTTGCTCTAATGAATTGAATTCCTCACTTCATCTTAGAAAAAGATTAATTTCCAAATTTCTCCAGCCAGGGCATGGGTTGTAACGTTTCAGTGTACATTCCCTTGCTAGCTACATTCCCTGATCCCTTGAAGTACCTATCACATACACAGCTGCTATTTTTTAAATCCACAAAATTAGATTAAAGGTTCTGCAGCATCGCAACGCAGAGTTTAATCAGCTGTGATTCTCATGAGTGGCAGGATAGTGACGTCAAAAGTCCTACAAATATCTCTTAAGCTCTCTTTCAAGATGGCAAAAATGTTATTCATCAATGGCATCAAATATAAAGACGTTCAAAAGCTACCCAGGTGAGACTGATCCTGTGTCTATGAAGCAGCAGGGGCGGGGCGGGGCGGGGTGGGGCGGGGCGATCAGCAGCTTGAACAAAAGTTCAGAGTAGATTTTTCTACTGAATACTAAGGTTGGGGCGTAACTTTACCTCTGATATTGAGAAATTCGTTTTTTTGTTATCTGATACTGATTCATTTGTCACTAGCAGCTTATCCCCGTTTGCCTTAGCTGCAAAAAAAGATTAGGGCCAAGATTGTTTCCTCAGAAACCTAACTTTTTTCATAACTATCTGGTATTTATTAACATCCAATTTTAATTGTATTTTATTTTTATTATTTTAATAACTGTATTTTATGCTTGTAAGATAGATTTCTATTTTTGCTGTCTTTAACTTTGTATTGTGACAGCCTTTGGCCATATACAATTAAACCTACTACTACTACTACTACTGAATACTAAGGAAAACTCTGAAGAAGATTTTGAGAGGTTTTTAAGGTTGAGACAGGACTTTCTTGTGGCAGTACTCACTGGTACTGTGTACCAGCGCCTTTGGGGGGGGGCTCTCCCAAGACCTGAGGAGGGGATTGGTGGAAATCACTGCAACCATATATATGAGTACTGGCACCTTTAAAAAAACAAAAAGCACTGGGTTGAGCAGAGCAGAAATGGATAGCAGTCAGTTTATACAAACAAATATTTAGGACCAAAGGGTTAGCATGACATATTGGTGAGGGCTAAAGGGTTAGTATAACATACTAATAAGAGCCAGCGTGATGTAGTGAATTAGGATTTGGGAGACTCAGGTTTGAATCCCCACTCTGCCATGGAAGTTTGCTGGATGACCTTGGGCCAGCCACACACTCTTAGCCCTAACCTGTCTCATAGGCTGTGATGATAAAATGAAAAAGGAGATCTCCATTGGGGAGAAAGGAGAGGTATAAATAAAATACATACATACATGGATGTCTGCAGGTGATGAGGGAGGCAAAGGCAGGTGGGGAAATGAGATGAGGTTGGAAATTTAAATTTAAAAATTGGGCTTTGATTGGAAAAGTGACCTCACAGGAAGAGGAGGAGTTAGAGAGCAGATCTTTGACTTGGACATGACATCACATCCCTGCTGAGCTCCCTTCCCAGGAACTGCCCCAAAATTTCCAAGAATTTTCCAAGACAAAGTTGTCAACACTAACTTTCACACAAGGCTTGAAGTAGTTCTAGCTTCAGTAGAGATTGTAGGGCAAATGTAAAAACCAGTGCTTAGAATGTTTATTCACATAAAAAGCGCCTCTCCTCTGCTTTCTCTCCCACAGTGTTACAATGTTATCAAGGGTAATTCTAAGACTCTAACAGTCCCTTTTTTTCCATAAATGGAACTTTGCTGTTGGACTTTGCTGGAAGACTACAGTCAGAAGACAGTAAACAGGGTGTGATCATGACTCAGCGGTACAGCATCTATACAATATAGTGGAGTTTGGGGCCATGGCTCAGTGGCAAAGCATCTGATTTTCATGCAGAAGGTATTAGGTTAAATCCCCAGCTTCTCTATTTAAAAGGATCAGGCAGTGGGTGACCTGAAAGAACTCAGCCTGAGATCCTCGCTGCCGGTCACAGTAGGTAGTCTTAATAGACTAATGGTCCAACTCCATATAAGGCAGTATTCTAGCAGAAGGATTTACCAGCATAGCCCCATCTCCTCAAGCCTTTTAGAGATGCTCGAGCATCTTTTTCAATGGAAATAGGACCCAGTGATGTTGATGGGACTCGCTAAGAAATCATAGCCTTAAAAGAGTTCCACTTGACCTAGAATTCAGTCCTGATCCCTGTTCCTAAGGTCTAAAGGCCAATCAATATTAATTGACAGTGGCATTGGTGCAAATGACCCACAGCAGGCGGTTTTTTCCCATTCTGGAGCTCCCTTGTGCCTACTAATTGAATGGAAGCAGTCTCCGGTTACTATGAAATTTTTGAACACATTGGCTGTTGTGGGTTTTCCGGGCTGTATTGCCGTGGGCTTTTGAACACATTCATTTGTAATATACAGCATCGTGACAATCGCCAACCCACAGGCTCAAAAGGTTAGCTACTTTATCTAGGGGCCAGATTCAAACATTCGCACCCTTTTGCCCACCCAAATGGCATTCACCAGTCTGGAAGAATGTGAGGACACACCTGGCACTTTTTAAATGTTACCTCTGTGCTGTGGAAGTGACTTCTCCACTAATTCATCAGCCTGGGCAATGATTTCATGTTCAGGGGATCTGTGGGCATTGTTGCAGCCGTTACAGCTTACAGCAGTGCCATGGCATGAACAGAAAAGCAGTTCTTGTGCCTGTATCATTTAAAAAGTACTGTTACAGTACAGTCCTAGAGCTGAGGTATACCCTTCGAAGCCCATTGACTTCAATGGATTTAGAGAATGTAATTTCATTTAGGATGTGCTTTTCATCTGCCTCCCCATGCTTGAGGAGTTAGAGGTTCACCAACCCACACCTCCACCCTTTTCTTCCCTTGTGTATGGTGGGCAGGGCACTACCTGGAATGCTGAAATCCATGTTGGTACTGAATTGTATTTTACTGGTTTTATTTGTTGTAATTTATCTATGATTGTGACCTGCCCTGAGCCTGCTTGCGGGGAGGGCAGGCTAGAAATCCAATCAATCAATCAATCAATCAATCAATCAATCAATCAATCAATCAATCAATCAATCAATCAATCTGCTTCTCAAGAGTCTATTGGAATGTGTGTTGAGTATCTATACCAGTTGTGCACCTGTCCAAGGGACAGTGATGCAGGCTGGGGTATTCACCATACAAGTCAACATACAGACACTAAACAGAAACTGAGGACTGCAGTTTATGTTGCTAAGGTCATTTCATAAAGGGGCTCAAAAGCATCTTTAGGTTCCCAAATACAAACTCCCTCCTTTAAATAAATCTTGGCACTGCAGCTCCAGTAGCTAATGGAGCAGAATGCCTGCAATTTATATAAGCACTTTCAAGATGTTTTTTAAATAAGCTGTGGTGGCAAATTGTGCAAAAAATTAAGAGTTTTAAGCAACTGAGCTATTTCTAACCAGTTATAACAATACTTTTCATATGAGGATTCTTGTTGAAACAATTTCTAGAAGCCTGATCTGATGCCTATTTACATGGATGTAAGACCCACTGTGTTCAGCTAGGTTTACTCTCAAGTAAACATACTTAAGTTTGCAGCTGTTCAGCCATTGGAAGTAAGTCCCACTGAGTTTCACTAGGCATTCTCCGAAATAAGTATGCTTAAGATTGCTGCCCAAGTGTATTATAAACTATATGGCTGAACTTTACAGGAAGCCAAGCCATCCTTTCTACTGTCAACCTGCACTCGTATTAGTGATGATTCCTTAAAAGGCAAGCTGTGCCGAGAGGCTGTAGCTCTTATCTCCGAGATTGGCTGCTTCTTTGGAGATACTGTATTTATAGCTCATCTGGCAAATGAACTCTTGATGTTCTAATTGCTAAATACATAGTTTGGGTAATCCAATAAAGCAGTGCTGTCTTTGTCTCCTCGTTTCTTGACTGGAACTCACAGCGGTTGCCCGGCAAGGTAAGAGCAAAGAGTCCCCTGCTGCCTTTTCGTGCCAGAACATGGGGGAAATGGGTTTTGGGGAGGCTTGGTATTTCTCTTCCTGCCCAAGGCACACAGCAACATGCTCAGTACTGTTTGGTTCTACTGAAAGTTCACTAGCAGAAACCAGGAGATTAAGAGTTTCTGTTGTGTTAGTTGTTTATATATTGCTGAAACGAAAATAACCTTTGCAGTTAACTCTTGTCAGTATCTTTGCTGAATGCTTGAATGACGTGGGGAGCAGTTTTGTAGTGCCATCCTCAGCAGCTTTACACCCTTCTAAGTCCATTGAAGTCAGTGGGCTTAGAAGGATGTAACTCTGTGTAGGAATGCCTTCTATTTTTTATTTTTATTTTATATTGCTCTTCTTAAATGCAATTCCTTCTCCAGCAATCAGAACAAAGAGGTTTTCCTGATTTGAAAATAATACTTCTAAAAAGAGACACTTCCCTTCTCATCGCTGAAAAATCCATTCTGTTCTATGTGGCTGTGGCAGGGAAAATAAAATAGAACCTCTGAAAAGAACTATATCTTATTTTAGAATGTTGGAACCCTAATGTATACTGTTCGTGTACGTTTGGCTACAATCTGTGCCTGCTTACTTGGGAATAAGGTTGTCCCATTGGACACAGAGTGACCCAAGTAAATAAGCCCATAATTGGGCTTTTTTTTTTTTACTACATTGGAAAGGACAAGATGTTCTTTTTTAATGTTTCTCCCTCTTTTAACAATGCATATTTAGAAACAGAGAAGTTTATAAGTGGCAACATTTCGGAATAACTTTTGGAATTTTTTTCTGACCCTTCTTTCTGATGGCCCTAGACAGTGTTTTCCAAACAGATTTCCACAGGACATTCTCAAGGGTTCCATGAGAAATCATGGAGTAACTAAATTAAAAAATTAAAATACTGTGAAAAATCCATATATTATTTATATTTATATATGAGATAGCTCTTTACAAATAAATTTTCTTGACAGTACTTTAGCAGTAACTGAATTGCACACCCTGCTATCAACTTTTTCTCACCTGTAAACATTGTCATAGGTTAATTAAAAATTAATTTGGGGATTCCTCCATGGAAAAAGGTTGGGAAATTGCCTTAGAAAGTTGTTCTGATTATATGTTCCATTAGAAGTAATGGAAGCTGTCCCAAAGAAGAAAATCTATAAGAATGTGAAGACACGCTTGGCACCTTTTAAATGTTACCTCCGTGCTGTGGAAGTGACTTCTCCACTAATTCATCTGCCTGGGCAATGATTTCATGTTAGGGGGATCTGTGGGCATTGTTGCAGCCATTACAGCTTACAGCAGCGTTCCTCCATGGAAAAAGGTTGGGAAACTGCCTTAGAAAGATGTCCTGATTATATGTTCCATTAGAAGTAATGGAAGCTGTCCCAAAGAAGAAAATCAAAGGCATGGATCTGTGGCCTATTCTTGTGACTGGAGGGGAATTCTTCATAATTGTTGCACAAAATAACACCAACAGCTGGTAAACACCCATTAAAAAGCTGAGTATTCAACAGCTGTTGATGTTATTGTGCATTGAACTGCCTTTTAAAGTTGTCTCAAGGGAACAATATTTTTCAAGCAGAGTTTGCAAAGCACGCTTGCATGGGAAAGCTAAATTGTGTAAATGAGCGTGCTTATTGCTTTGTTATAACAATAAGTATTACACTCCTGGGGCCAAGGTTTCCCGAGTGGGAAAAGATGTATTATCCCAGTTTCATGCATAAAGATTAAAACTGATTCTTTTTATAGTGGATCCAGATTTAAGCCAACTAATTTCAAAATAAAATTTTGAATTCACTAGAACTGTAGACAACTCACATATCAGGGGAGGGAACCCTACTTACATCAAACCTTTGTCTGAAAGGCTTGTAGGAGAGAAAACTGGCATGTCCGGCTGAATGGTTCTAACCAATCTCTCTCCCGAAGAGAGCTAATCACTCCACATGAAAGGCTTTCTCTGCCTTATGAAAAATCACACCTTTCTTAGTTATTTTTAAGTGAAACGAACTCCTGTTAGATGAACTATTCTGTCTCTAGGCTTGGTTTCACTTTGAGTTCCCGTGCTATAAAATCTAGATCCAGTTGAACAGAATCAATTCATCATACAGTGTTGATGGTGAGCTGAGCGAAACCTGGCTGAGCAGGTTTCACGGTTTGTGGACTTCATAAAACGAGTATGAATGACAAACGCTGCTTGCCTTCCAAAGGATCAGTCAGTTATAGTTTTGTAAAATCAGAGCCAAGCTGCAAGTGACTGGCTCTCAGAGGTCTGCACTTCATACTCCAAGTGCAAGGGGAACCACTGGGTTCACCTCAAAATTTTCTGCAAAAATTGTATATGATGTAGAAGTAAAATATGCATCTTGGAAACATGATGTGAACAGGTTTATTAGACAAACATTTCCATAGTTTTTACATTTTGCTGAGAAGCATCACTGGCTCACAGCAATTGTGCTGTGTAGGACTGTCAACAAAGAATAGTGTACTGTCATGCATTATCTTAAATCATGGTTAACTCTTTTCTTTGTACTTTTGAACGTGTGAAATAGAAAGCAGAGGAGAAGAAGTTATCATTTTCAGCCTCAGAATGCAGTCTGGTGAATTCTGTCATTGTCCGAGATCCACTAGAACAGAGGAGGAAGCTGGGATCCAAACAGCTACTTTAGACTCAACAAAGAGAGTTTTTGATGTTTTTTTTTGAAGAAATTAATTGCCCGTGTCATTTCCCCAAAGTGATTTGTCTTGCATCATGGGGAAGAATAGGAGGGCACTCAACAGTAGACATGGGCACGATCCAAAAAAAAATTCTGATCTAGCCGTTTGTGGATCTGGGCTGCCGCCGAACGCAGGTAGCCGATTCTAACCAATCAAGTTTCGTTTCCGGTCCGTAATCGGGAATCGGGGAGGCCAAAGCGGGAGGGCGCCCCTCTGTTTCCAGCGATATAGGAATGGTGGTTGGTGGCAGCAGCCACCAGGCCCGGTGGGCAGGGGGAGGCGGCAATGAGCCACCTCCCCTCAGGGAGGGAGGGGACATTCACACCCACCCACACACTTAGAGTAGAGGGGGGGGAAGTTTTTAACCCGGCAACGAGCCACCTCCCCTCAGAGAGGGGACATTCCCAGAGCCGGATCTACGTTGCCAGCGCCCAGGGCAACCGTAGTCAGGCTCTTGTGCGCATGCGCGTGCGCTCCTGGGTTGCTCCCCCCTGCCCACGCAGCAAGCCAGCTGTCCCGGTGCGCTGCGGAGCTGGCAGCAGCGGGAGTGGCTTGGAGGCTGCCCTCGCCGTTCACCTGCCCCGCAAGACAAGGGGCGGATGGCTTGCCCATGTGCCCCTTGTCCTGGGGAAAGACAAACGGCGCGGGCGGCCTCCCAGCCACTTGCACTGTCTTTTGCCTTTCCCCAGGACAAGGGGCGGCTGGCTTGCCCACGCACCCCTTGTCCAGGGGAAGACGAACGGTGCAGGCAGCCTCCCAGCCACCTGCACTGCCTTTTGCTTTTCCCGCAAGCCAGCCGCCCCTTGTCCTGGGGAAAGGCGAATGGCGTGGGTGGCCTCCCAGCCTCCCGCGCTGCCTTTTGCCTTTCCTTTGTGCCCATGGCTTCAGAACACCCCCTTTCCCCTCCCTCCCCTGGGTTGCTGCTCCGTGGTTGGAAGGAAGCCTTCTAATCAAGGAAAGCTGGGCTTCCATTTGTGTTTCGAGGGCGACAGAAGGAGGGCAAACACAGCTCATTCCCCTGACTCCGTTGCCCCGGAAATAAATTACTGGTGCCAGAGCGTCTGCAATTCCGAACAGAAACTGACCCATCCGATCAAGTCCCAAACAAGCAAACTCCCGACCGCTGGATCGGATGGCATGGACGGAACCAATTAGCTGAGTCACGATGGCGCAAATGCCAAAATCGAGGGGTTTTTGAAATCGTAATTCAGATCGGGCCCATCTCTACTCAACAGTCTAGCTGGTCTGAAGGAATATGATGGCCTTGGCCAGCTATCATGAACCATTTGTAAATGGTCTGCAGCAACTTCTAATTGGCTCTTGGAGAAATCACATAACCCAGGGAAGAAATAAATCCCTCTTTTCTCTCTGGAAATAAACCAATGGGATGGCTCTAGAATTCAAATCCAGCTGTTGGCTCTACTTCCTCCAATTAGACTTGTACTTACTCCACAATTCCACCTATGGCTTTGATGTCTAGTTCTAAACAAACTCCTTTTTAAAAATCTTGAATAAGTTATTGTTCCATTCTTTGAGCATCCAGCTCACCTCTTGACCTTGAGGAAGGAGAGGGTTGACTTTCTTTTGAGGTTCCTCACCCCTCAATTCATTACCAGATCCAATTTTAAGTGGAACAGCAATGCCTTTCTCAAATCAAATCATTCTGCTGTTGGCGGCAACTAAAGACTCCTTCTCTTTCTCTCTTTGTTTCCTCCTACCCCTTGCCAATCCCTGGAGTTTCCTAAGCCTTTCCCCTATATTACAACTGAGGACAGGCACTCTCTTTAGCATCTAATCAAGAACCGATCATCCCTATTTCTGACTGCATTCTGAAGGGAAAAATGAGGATGATTTTTGGATGAAGACTGTTGGAAAAGCGATTAAGATCTACTTTAGTATACCTTATTTTCATTAACTGTTGCGGTTAACTTTTGCTCTTAAAATTGTTTTTAGTATGCCAACTGATCATGTCACATCTAAAAACCGTTTTTTAATGGCATAGTCTAGATTTTTAACAAATAGACATTTTTTATATCTATATTCTGTGGTTATTTAATTATAGTACATCTTGGCTTACTGAAGATCACTGGATTGGATCTGAAGTACTGATTTATTTGGGTGCTCTACTTGTGTAGTTAATTTTATCTGTTCCTGTGGCATAGAAAATATAGACCTTTTTCATCTGATTGAAAATGCTTTCTGCAAATTCATACTCAAGAGGATTGGATTTTGTCCTTTGTTCCCTCCATTTTCAATAATGACAAGGGGTTTTTTTCCCAATGAAAAAAGAATACGCTAGTGCTTCTCTCCCCCCTCCTCTGAAATATGGTTCAAATGCATGCCAATCTGAGGAAAAAATGCTTTGGGGTTGCTATTTGGAGGGGGAGGGGAGTGTAAGTTTACAAGGGTTTGTGTGTGTGTGTTTATAGTTTGCTCTGTGTGTGGCAGAGCAGCAGAATGTGTATGAGAGAGAAAAAGAAAGCTTCCATGATAAACATTTTTTATGTAGCCATTTTTTCAATGGAATGATCATTTACTTGAAATTTTGCAGTGTTGATTTGAATAAACAATTCTAACTGTGAGTCATAAAAGAATGCATTTGAATTTAGAATTTAGAAAATTGCTGTATGCTGTAAGAAAATATCTGACTGACAAAAAAAATCAGGTGTCTTTGATCTGTTATCCTATAGTATTATTTTATGTGTGAACCAATGTAAGACACACAATTATTTATAAGACTGTGGTCTTTCTCTAGGACTGTCAGGTAGAACGTGATTTACTCTTGTTTATCTTCTTTCTGAGAAGCTAGACGTCTTTACAGTGCAATCCTAACAGTACCACAGGATTAAGCCCTGTTGAATAGGCCTGAGAAGGATTGTGGGTAGATCTACTTAGGAAGACTACATACTGTGTACACCTGGAGCCTCCAGGGTCAGATCGAGGGGGGCAGGGGGTAGCCTGCCCCTGGTATCGCCAAAGAGGGGGTGCTGGGCACAGCTGCCAGCCTCCGGGAGCCCACTGCGGCTTGCTGCGCGGGAGGCTGAGCACTGGGTTCGGAAGCCCTTGCCTGCCCTGCTGATGGGGCGGCTGGCTTGCTTCACGCGCAGGACCTCCCAGCCCTGCACTCAGCCACTTGCGCAGCAAGCCGGCTGCCCCAGCGCACAGAAGTGACGTCATCACCCAGTGCCGGGAGCGCATGTGTGCCGACGGCCAAAAAAGGGTTGCACCAGGTGCCGACAACCCTACATCCGGCCCTGGAAGCCTCTAAACGTGATTTAAAGCTGAAAGTAAATTTGTATGATGTGTTCTTATGTTGCACATTTTGTACTATGCTGTGTTTCAACTGACTGTTTTTTAACACAGGAATTTTATCAAAATACTGATAATTCCTAATAAATGAAGTTTACATTGAATTATCCTTTTATTTTCTATAGTGGAAGTTGTGTCTGTGAAGATTCTTATTAGATGCCTGAGCCAAAACTATGGCCACAATCCAGAGTACAGCTAAACCCATCGTTGCCATACTATGGACTTCTAAAAATGTTTTTATAGGACTGAACTCCATGAACTTTTTGTAGTACTGAACTCCATGAGTTCTGTATGAATGGAGATCTCAGTAGATTTTTTTCTGTAAAACTGAGGTACTAGGATGAGAGGCACCTGATTTCAGTCAGGATCACAGTGTGGCAGGAGGAGAGAGTTTTTAAGGTTTTCTTCTGCATCATCATGATCTGAAATAACCCTCAAAACTTCTGTTTGCTTCATTGAAGCAGACACACAGGCAGGGGCGGATCTACTTTTTTGAGGCCCTGAAGCTTGAACTGTTATGGGGACCCCTTCACAACCAGCAACAATGGGGCAACATCCAACAAGGTCCAAAGGGCCTCACTGACCTTGCAAGGACCTCAAGGCCCACATGGCAGAAAACAGGATGGTGGGATGGAGCCCTTGTGTAATGTATTGGTCGAACTGTAGCTGATAGAGAACTCAAGGCTTTGCTATCAGTGGCCACTAAATACGGGTGGCAGCAAATCAGGAGAGCCAGATAAAGACCAATCACTGAGCTGTAAATAAGTTACAATGTATGTGAGTTATGCAAACGAGGGTATTCTAAAGTACGTGTTCTCATTGGCTATAACTCTTTGGGAGGGAAAACTGGTATGTATATATATTGAGGGTTTCTGTCAGTTGTTGTTGTGTGTGGTTATACTGAATAAAGAGCTGTTGGTTTACTTCAAGTCTGAACCCACTATTTAATACTGGCGACGAGGATGGGATCTCTGATTGGGTATGCAGCCCCAATACCAGAGCGATATCACTAACAAGGTGCTTGGGTAGGCAGCCCCAAGACCTAAGCTGAAATCTTAAGCGTGAGGAATTGTCACCTCCGCCATCCGACATACGCTCGCGTCGTCCAGAAGGCAGACATGGCCGCTAAGGGCCACTTCGAACCGTTTGACTCAACAGCCGAGGACTGGGAATCCTACATTACCCGCTTCGCCTTCTACCTTGAGGCGAACAAGATTGAAGACACAGATATCGCGAGAGCAACGTTCTTCAGCGTGTGTGGGCGTTCCACGTTTGATATAGCGCGGGCACTAGTGGCGCCAGCCCAGCTTCAAACTACACCGTTCGACACAATAAAGAACAGACTCAAAGAACACTTCTCACCACAGCCATCAGAAATAGCCAGCAGACACGCGTTCTACAACCGCAACCAAGCCCAAGGGGAATCCATAGCGGCATTCGTCACAGCCCTCTGGCAGGCAGCCCGGCATTGCAATTTCCCTGACCTAGAGATGGCACTTCGGGACAGATTGGTGTGTGGGCTGCGAAATGAAAAACTCCAAAGACGACTCTTTGCGAAGAAAGAGCTGACTTTCAAAACAGCGCATGAGGAGGCACTCGCTGCTGAAGCAGCAGAACAATCCGCAAAAGAGGTCTGGCAGTCGCACACTCCCCCATCCTCCCGCAGGGCCGAACAGGTACATCAGGGGTGTGTAGAGGACGTGTCATCATCAGAGGATGACGAAGAAGAGGTCCTGAGAACTAAGTTCCACGGCAAGCAACCGGGGGGGGCGCAACAATTCAGGGCACCCCTTGCGCAAGCTGTGGAGGACCTCACTGGAGGAAGTCCTGCCGGTTCCGGGAAGCACAATGCCGAAACTGCGGAAAAATGGGACACATCGCTCGAGCCTGTCGCTCTACAAAGAACCAAGTCGGATCGCCCAAGTCCAGCCACAAGTCAGCACTGGGCTACAACAAGGCACCCAACTGCAAAAGCGACTGCCATACAGTCACTATACGCCACGCTAATGTAGCCCAGACTAGTGAGTCATCGGTGCAAGCATTACGACCTCCAAGCAGCAACAAAATAAAAGTAACCGTGAAAATCCAAAACATGCCCTGTGAAATGGAAGTCGACTCAGGGTCCGCGTTATCCATCATCTCTTCACACACCCTCAAGCTGATACGCAGAAAGTCATCCACACCTCATCTTGAATCAGCAAACATGGTGCTGAAAGACTTCCAAGGCCGCCGCGTGCCGATCATGGGCATCGGCACATTCCAAGTAAAGTACAAGGACTTTATTGGCCCACTACGATTAGTGATAGTTCAAGGCCGCCAACCTAGCTTACTCGGCCTCGACTGGTTCCGTCCTCTCGGCATCCAAATCGCAGGCGTGCAGCGGCTGCATCGTGATGAGGTAGCATCAGTATGCAGAGAGTTCTCAGCAGTCTTCGACGGGGCCCTTGGTAATTACACAGGACCGCCTGTCTCGTTTGACTTAGACCCAGCCGTGGCTCCCATCTGCCTGAAGCCTCGCAGGGTTCCATTTGCGCTCAAGCCAAAGATAGATGAGGAACTGGATCAGCTGATCAAACAGGGGATCCTGGAGCCAGTTTCTCACGCTAAATGGGAAACTCCCATAGTAACCCCACTGAAACCCAATGGAGCGGTCCGAATTTGCGCAGATTATAAATGCACAATCAACAAAGCACTACAGCAACATGCCAACCCAGTACCAGTCGTGAGCCATCTCCTGGCATCGCTTCAAGGGGGAAAGATTTTTGCCAAGCTTGATCTGGCACAGGCTTACCAACAACTACCTGTGGACGAGGCGACGGCAGAAGCCCAAACGATCGTGACACACCGAGGGGCGTTCAAGGTTAAGAGACTACAATTCGGCGTCAACGTCGCCCCAGGAATTTTCCAAGGCATCATGGAAGGACTTCTACGCGGAATTCCAGGCGTCATTCCGTACTTTGATGACGTCCTAATCGCGGGGGAGTCAGAAAGCGCACTTGCAGAGAGGCTTCGCTGTGTCCTTCGCAAACTACAGGACGCCGGCTTAAAGGTAAAGAGAGAGAAATGCCAATTCGCTGTTGAGAGTGTGGAGTTCTTGGGATTCCTCATTGACGCAGCCGGTATTCATCCCACACCAGCAAAGGTACGGGCCATTAAAAGTGCACCTCCTCCAGGATCAAAGAAGGAACTACAATCCTTCCTGGGCCTATTAAACTTCTACCACGCATTCTTGCCACATAAGGCCTCAATTGCAGAACCCCTGCACCGCCTTCTAGATTCCTCCGCCCCCTGGGGGTGGGGCAGAAGAGAAGCCGCGGCGTTTGAAGCAGTAAAAAAACTACTGTCGTCAGAGAGCGTGCTGACACACTTTGATGAGAAAAAACCACTAGTACTCGCCTGCGACGCCTCCCCATATGGTATCGGAGCCGTCTTAAGCCACAGTATGCATACCGGGCATGAAGCGCCCATCGCCTATTTTTCAAGAACCTTGTCGGCCGCAGAACGGAACTATGCCCAAATAGACAAGGAAGCTCTGGCAATCGTTGCTGGAGTGAAAAAATTCCATGATTACCTCTATGGCCGGAAGTTCCTCATCGCAACCGACCACAAACCACTCCTGGGACTACTTTCTCCAGACAAGCAAACACCTCAAATCCTTTCGCCCAGAATGCTGCGGTGGACGGTGTTCATGTCTGCCTACTCCTACGACTTACAGCACCGCCCCGGCAAAGCAATGGGACATGCCGACGCCCTGAGCCGCCTGCCACTTGCTGACCAGGGGACCGACCCATCTCCAGCTCATCACATCATGCTGCTGGAAGACTTGCCGAGTCCACCACTTAGAGCCTCCGACGTGGCGTCACACACTGCTAAGGATCGCACCCTCAGCCGCGTTCTCAACTGGGCGTGGAGGGGGTGGCCATCAGGCCAGCTGGCCGAAGAGTTTCGGCCGTTCCTCATTAGGCAGCACGAACTCTCAGTGCACAAGGGCTGTCTGCTATGGGGAAACAGAGTTGTAATCCCCAGCAAACTGAGACAACAGGTGCTGGAGGCACTACACAGCGGACACCCAGGCATAGTCCGCATGAAGGCAATGGCACGCAGCTATGTTTGGTGGCCAGGCATGGATAGGGCTATTGAGGAATGGGTCCGTACCTGTCAGCCATGCCAAGAAACACGCCCAGCTCCAGCGCAAGCCCCAGTACATCCTTGGGAGTCAGCGAGAGCACCCTGGTCGAGACTCCACATTGATTTTGCAGGGCCATTTCAGGGACAAACCTTCCTAATAGTTGTGGACTCTTATTCAAAATGGCTAGAAGTTGTTCCCGTCTCCACAATGACTACTGCTGTGGTCATTAGGGCCCTACGTCAGCTGTTTGCAACACACGGTTTGGCTGACACGGTAGTGTCAGATAACGGAACACAATTCATGTCAGCGGAGTTCCGGCAGTTCCTGGCCAACAACGGCATCAGGCAAGTCACGTCTGCTCCATTCCACCCTTCCACCAATGGGCAGGCAGAACGGATGGTGCGGACAACAAAGGACAGCCTTCGGCGAATCAGCCAAGGAGACTGGCAATCGCGATTGGCTGCGTTCCTGTTACAGCAACACGTCACGCCGCATTCTACGACAGGGCGTAGCCCCGCTGAACTACTAATGAACAGGAAGCTCACCGTGACTCTCGACAGGCTGCACCCCGACCTAGCGGATGAGGAAAGGCCCATGCCGGAAGGAGAGGTAAGGACCTTCCAGCCGGGGGATCTCGTATATGCCCGCGACTACAGCGGACGTCTGCCATGGGTGCCTGCGACCGTGGACACCACAACGGGACCAGTGTCATACGCCGTTGTCGCTGCGGATGGCAGGAAACTACGAAGACACGTGGACCAGCTACGACGCAGATGGCCGACCAGGACAACGGGAGCCGAGAGCTTACCAACGCCCAGTGAACAGGATACCATCCCTCCAGAAACGGACAGTGAAGCTATACCACAGCAGGCACCAACGGTCAGCTCACCGGCTGCAGAGGCAAGTACTACCCCCGAGAACCAAGCGGAACTAAGTAACGGGCTACCAACTGCCCAAACACCGGCTCAATTGTCGGACGCACTTTGTCCCTCGCCTCAAGTGACCTTACGAAGGTCCCAGCGGACTCGGACTACTCCCAGCCACCTGAAAGATTATATTTGTTAGGAGGTCAGTTCTGACTTAGGGGGGAGGAGTGTAATGTATTGGTCAAACTGTAGCTGATAGAGAACTCAAGGCTTTGCTATCAGTGGCCACTAAGTACGGGTGGCAGCAAATCAGGAGAGCCAGATAAAGACCAATCACTGAGCTGTAAATAAGTTACAATGTGTGTGAGTTATGCAAACGAGGGTATTCTAAAGTACGTGTTCTCATTGGCTATAACTCTTTGGGAGGGAAAACTGGTATGTATATATATTGAGGGTTTCTGTCAGTTGTTGTTGTGTGTGGTTATACTGAATAAAGAGCTGTTGGTTTACTTCAAGTCTGAACCCACTATTTAATACCTTGAAAATGGGCCATACAGTGAGCCCCTCCCCACCAGCAACGAGGTCGGGTAACCACTGTTATCTTCTTCAATGGGTTTTTTCCATGGCAGATCACCACAATTTTTAAAAAAGTTTAACCACTGTATCTCAGATTTTGATTAAAATTGCTCTACTGGGTTATCTCACATTTCAAAGTCACTTGTGTGAATAAAAATTTCCTAGGAAGTTTTCAAGCAGTAACTTGACTAATTTTCAAGAAGTAACCACCTTTGTTTTAAAAGAGCTCTAATAATTGCATAGATTACCAACATTTACCTGCAATAATCCAAAGCAGGCCTTGAAACAACGAGCTCTGTGCAGGCCTTTCCCCACCCTTACGGTGCTGTTGCTTCTTCCTGGGCCAGGCTGAACTGGTAGGCTGCTGGGAACAACCAGCCCACTTTAGGGGAAGCTACAACACTGAGCATGCTCCATTCTGAGGTCAATATTAAGTACTTCAACACATTGGCTTTTGATTCTGTCACTAAAATAGCCTTATTTTAATAACAAATACTTTTTAAAAACTTCATTAATTTTTGTTGAAAAAAATCACTTTTTATTAAAAAAGTTGCTTCAGGGGTCCTCTGGGATTAGGGGCCCTGAAGCTTAAGCGTCATTAGTTTCACAATAGATCCACCCCTGCACATGGGTAAATGATGCGCTCATAAGTCTAAGAGATGTGAAAGTTTGTAAAAGGGTCATATTTTGATACTGCACATTCTGAAACCTAAGACCTCATTAAAGTATTACCTCATCTTAACAAATATAGAAAACAAATATATTTAACTAAAAAAGAGAAAATGCACCACAAGCAGGACCAGTTGCTAAAAGGTTCCTCAAGTTCCTAGGCTCAAGACTCTTTGGAAAGTATTGTCATACGCAGTCAACTTCAGAAGTCAGAGTATTCATGGTTCCCAGAGGTCAATGGCTTTGGCATGTGGCCCAGAAGGCAGAAAGCACTGGCCCTGGTGAAAATGAAACAAGTTGGTCCTAGTGGATGGAGAAGATGAACTTGGCTGGCAGGTGATAGCCATCCCAGATTGTCCTCAGCAATGTCAAATGGTCATCTTCCCCAGTGTGATTACTATTTGAGGAGAGGTAGCAGAGAAAAGGGACTTATATGAGAGTAAACAGTTTGAAATAGTAATATTAGTTGATAACAATACAGTTTTTAGATGAGAAGAAACTTGGCATAACTTGCTGCTCCCCCCCACCAAAGGTAAAGCCTTCAGCATAATGTCAGAACAAATCAGAGCCCTGCCTAGACAAACAAAGCTCCTACATCCCAAAAGAAAAGCTCTTTTTCAACTTGACGCTTTCATTCCAGAATGGACACCCTTACTCCCACCGCTCTTTGAAGTCAGGGTAGCAGAGCACTATAGGAGCTCAGTAATAATGCTAACATTTTAGCTTTATCAGTTACACAAACATTTTAATAAAGCAAATAACTTTACTACTCCAAGAATGCAAATGAGATAGGTTTGCCTTAAATCTGCACTTCCTCATGCCCACTCAGCTATCATTTCCCCTATTGCTGTTTCCAGGTCCTGGTCCCCCCGTCCCACCCTCTTTGCTTTCCCACCCTTGCTGCCCCTGAAGTCTCTCCTTTCCTCTATCCCTCACTCACCTCTGTCCATTGCTGGGTATCATTTGGGGTTGCAACATCAACCCAAAATGCTACCCAAAGCTCTTCTTTTCCACATAATGTCTGAACATGCACAAACACTGCTGTTACTATTTTGAGATATTTTTAGTCTTACCAAATCTATTTTTAAACTTTTTGTATTTTTATACAAACCTGAGATTTCACTCAGATTTGGAGAAACAAATACGGTAGTTCTGTGTGGCCTGATTGTGCAGATGGTTTGACCTGAAAGGGAACAAGGCAGCTATTGCTGTAAGATACGTAACAGTTAAAGAAAAGACATATTAGCAGACCAAAGCAAAGTTACTCCACTTTAAGCTAATTGACTTCAATGTGCTTAGACTGGAGTAACTCTTCTTAGGATTGCAGTGTTAGTTCATCACCAGCAATGTGAGCACCATTATCCTCTGGCTTTGCAACTTAGGTGACCAGGCTGGATCACCAGTTACCCTTTCCCTTATTCTTCATATAGAGCCTTATCTGTATGTATAACATGTACGTTTATCTTCATTTAAATGCAACATGTATATATTTATGCTTATCCTTAAAAACTGGTTTTAATTTTATAAAAACAGTTGCAAAAGTAGTTGTTGTAGACTTTCCGGGCTGTATGGCTGTGGTCTTGGCATTGTAGTTCCTGACATTTCGCCAGCAGCTGTGACTGGCATCTTCAGAGGTGTAGCACCAAAAGACAGAGATCTCTCAGTGTCAATGTGTGGAGAGGATGTTCGCAGGTAATTTATATCTACTCAGGAAGGTGGGTTCGACAATATATAGTTGCAAAAGTACTCCAGGAATTAGTGACAGCATGGGCACAAGCCAAACACGGCCATTAACAATTGGCATTAGCTGCAAACCTGCATAATTTTTATCTTCAAAGTTCTTGCTGCTGCCAGATAAGCCACACTTTTCTGCATCTGAGTTCATTCTTAATTAATTACTAAATTTCAACTTTCTGCTTATAGAGGAAATATTTTGCTTGATACTAGGGCTGCCAATCCCCCGCCCGGGGTGGGGGATCCCCTGTTCCCACCTCCTCCCCCCTGACCCCACTTACCTGGCCAGCAGGGGGGGCGTGCCCCCTGGAGTCCTCCCCAGGGGCATGGCACGCCCAGGAGGTGTGGTGCACCCTGCGCTTCACCGCAGTGCACTCCCACACGTCGCAACGGGCTGAGTCAGGTCCATGAGGGGGGGCATTTAGCCCTTTGGCAAGAGCGGGAGTGCATGCCGGGCCACCCTTTGAGCCATGTGATGACATCACATACGTGAGAGAGAACATCAAACAGCACAGAGGGCGAGTGGTAGGTTCCCTGTCCCCCTGGGGGACTCAAGGGACCTGGCAACCCTACTTGATACTCAAGTAATACAGTTAACTCCAAATACCTTTTCATATGTGATACCAAGAGACCGGATTTTCTGTATCCTAGGTACATTTAGGCCACATTCCATTAAATGATTATTATGTCTCTGATATTCTGGAAAGTATTCCATATACATGCTCATAAACCTATGAACATAAACACAAACCTTTACACATAAATGTGATTCCAAGACTGACAGAATTTTTGGAATTTTTTTGTATACAAGGCTGTGTTTTGATGCTATTACATTATATTATGGTTGTCCGGGCAACATGTAAAGGTTCCTAGTTCATACTGAAATTCTTACAGTCTGTGGTGATTACAGCCAGAGCTCTTCTGCAGTGAGCTTGGACCCTTCTCCTCCCCCATCATACATGAGGGATTCTGAGAGTCTGTGAGCAGAACCACAAGTGACAAAAGGCACAGATTAGACACTTGTCAGCTTCCCTCCAGTTTTGATGGGAAATGTAGGCATCCTAGTCTTGCAGCTTGGCTCTCTGACTGCTGTCCAATGGACTTTTCAACTGTCACTTGTCCAACATTCCGCCAAGCTGCCTACATTTCCCATCAAAACTTGAGGGAAGCTGACAAGTGTCCAATCTGTGCCTTTTGTCACTTGTGGTTCTGCTCTGTCTGTCCTACTGCACCATCATCTCTAGCACATGGCATGCATTCCTCTTTGGAGCTGTAGAATCAAAGGAAAAAATGGTAGCTGGATTTGTTAAAATTATAGTTTTTCCCGCATAGTAATAATATGCAGTTGATTTAGAACTGAGTTCTGCTTCATAGGAGCAGGCTATACATGAAGTGGAGTCATGGATGGGTTCTTTTTAAAAAATATGAGAAGTACATTGTGACAGTTTTGAGCCATGGACAGCCGGGGGGGGGGGGGGTTGTATCACCTCTCCCCCTCTGAGTCTTCTTTCCCCTTCTCTGCTCAAGATCTGCCCAGCTGTTTTTCTTACCCTAAAGGACAATAGACAGCGACTACTGAGAAATGACCCTGAAACCTCCTAACCTTTGACCACTTTGGCTCGGCACAATAGGCCAATTTACAGCAGGCGATAGCAGGAGTACAAACATCATCACCCCATAACTTAACCAGGTGAAGAGACACAAGAGCAGGAGCCCAAGGGTGTGCGTGTGTCTGTGATGATGTGAGCAAATATTTACATTCTGACACATAGTTCCTGCAAGAGTTGTTTAGGCACAGTACAGAATTAAAACGTTTTCAAAAAAGGACACGTATAGGACTGAAACACTTGCTTGTTGGATTTATAAATAAAAATTAAGGACTGAACCAATAAAACAGTGACATAAGGATTGTTGGTGGGGGGGAGAGGTAAGTGTGGGGAAGATCTGCTGCCTTGGATAGTGCAGAATGCCAGCTGCACTGAGCCTCAAAGAGTTAGTGTCTCTGGTGCTTTTGTCTCCTTATATGGTAAAATGATACACAAGGATTTTCACTAGGCTGTGAAGGCAGACGCCTGTTTCCACACAACACAGACGGCGGAACAGAAATCCGGAGAGCTGCTTGCGCAGGCTGGAGGATTCCCCGGTTTGTGGCACATCTCAGCTCCTCTTCCCAGTTGCTAACGGATGGGATGCCCCATACCAACTCCAGAGAGTACCATTAACTGTGTGTAAGTAGACACCCCCTTTTTTGTCACCCTGCATCCAAGAAGAAACCATTGGAGGCTTTTCTGTAAATAACAAGGGACATGCTGTTAGGATAAGATGTGATGTTAGGTGAGGATATTAAAGAATAAGACCGGATTTGTTCAGGTTTTGTTTTTGATGGCTAATAGCTTTTGTGTGTGTGTGTGTGTGTGTGTGTGTGTGTGTGTGTGTGTGTATGCTGTGCTATAGATTAGAGCAGTAGATGTTAACCTTTTGTTTCTGCAAATGTGATATGCAGAATAGGTAGAAATAATGCTTTTACCTTCAGATAAAAAGCTCCATGGCTGAACATTATGTGTGAGGATGCATTGTTTCTATTCACCCTGCCCCCCATATGGATTTTAGTTACCCAGTGCCATAATGGATAAGCTGCCAAGAAGATCATAAATAAGCGAGAGTTTAGATTTTGGTTTCTTTACTCCTCTGTAAACACTTCCTGCTTCCTAGAGCAACAAAGGACCTCATTAATTTTTGCAGCAGCAAATGCAGAGGGGGGAAAACAGCCTTATCTGTTTGCTGTCACGCAGAGAATGGCCAAAAGAAAGGTGTCACTTAACCATGCAATATAATGCAGAGTTAGTCCAATCCAAGCCCCTTGATTTCAATGTATTTAGACTGGAGGAACTCTGCATTGGATTGCATTGTCAGATGCATGTATATGTTTTATGTCAACCTATTTTAAACAAAATGCATAGAGTTAAACATTTCTCACTTGCTTTGCATTTAATATTGATATCTGTAATGCTTCATCATACAGCTAAGAAAAGATATGCAAGTCAAGCTCAGTTTTCACGTTACATTTTATTTTCCTAGTGGGTTACTCTCTCCATCCCTCTTTCTGCCATAATGTCTGAAGTATAGTGTCTTGGGTTACTGCACATTCTGGTTAAAGACACGTTTGGGAGGTTGCTAAAATAAATGTATTATTTAACTGAGACCAAACAGTTACCATATTTATTGCCTAAAACACTTACATGGGACACCTGTTCCAGAGAACACAGGACTGGGACTGCAAGACACCCAAAGGTGATGGATAAGTACAGTTTCAATTTTTTAAAAACATATGCAATCTTTAGTCCCATTGTTCTCTATGAACTGTGGTCACACAACTCACTACATCATGCCCTTGATGTATGACAAATTAACTGTGTTTATTTCCACTACCAATCGCCTTTCAGTTTTAAAATTGCAAATTAAGATGTTTCTTAAAGTGAAAAGTTTAAACATTGAAAAAAATTAATAAGTGAACAGATGATACATTTTCAGAAACAACATGTAAAAAATGCACGTTTTAATGTTCAGTAGGGCCGATTCCAGATGACTAACCTTAAGTCGCTTCATGCCGCCCTCTTCCGGATCGCGACGGGGAAAATGCGAAATATCGCGTTTCCTCGCGCGAGTTTTCAGGTTCACAAGGTCATGATTGTGAACATACAGTACTCCTAAGGAACTTGTATTGATCTTCACCATGTTTTGGAACATTCTTTTAAGTAATTTATGCCAGTACCCCATTCTAGCCTGCTTTGGGATTCACTTCATAGAATCTATAGGCCATTCTTTGCTGAGAATTTGAAGTGCTGCTACCAAGTAGAGCATAAAATAATGAACTAAATAGACCAACGGTCTTATAATCTGGTATAAAACAACTTCAAACGTTCACCTTGTGAAGCAACATTACCTCTACTCACCCAAAGGTTCTGTTACTGGCTCCATTATAGCACTATCCTTCTGACAGAATGAACCTCCATTTTCAGGGCAACTTACATTTTATCAAGAAGAAGGGAAATTATTTTTCCTCATGGTTTACTTATAGAGGCATTTCACTTACACTGTTAGTTACAGAATGCTGAGCAGATGAATGTAACCCAAACAAGATACCAAACTCACTCACAGGTGAGTTCTCAGTCATATCAAAAAGTTAACAGTTGTTTGACCCAACTCTTGCTGCTGCTTCATCTGCCTTTCTGAAGGCAAATTAATGAGACTTGTCCAAGGCTGCAAACTGAACTATTGTTTATTTATTTTAGTGTGCATTTTATTCCTAAGAAGCTCAGGATGGCAGACACAGTTTTCTCCCTTTTCTGTTTTATCCTCAAAATACCCCTGAGAGAAAATTTCTGGCCCAAGGTCACCCAGTGAGTTTCATGGAAAGCATGGATTTGAACCCAGGCATTCCATGCCCTAGATCTAACTTTCTAACCACTTCACCACACTGTATATGGACCTTTGTAGATGATCTTCTAATATTATGTACAACAACCCATATAAATTATTATTCATCTGCCCCAGATGTACTGAAAATATTTTCTCAGGATTCATTTTGTCATAGATTTCTTACCCCCAAATAAATTCCTTCCTAGATAATTCTATCTTCAAAAATATTCCCCCAAATGACTCGTTTTCCTAGCCCTCAACAGAAGAAATAAAAACCAGAATTTTCCTCATCTCATTTATGCAAACTTTCCTTCATAAATATATGAACATTAGACTTCTAGGGTGCGAAACACAAAGACAGTTCTCAATTGGTTTCTGAACTGATGGCCGTTTTACAATGCTTGTTTGATAATAGCTTTAAAAAACAGTTTACAAACAAGGCTGAAAATGACTTCTTGGCGCTTCTGATTCTTCTGAGCTAGGGCGGTGTAAAAGAAGGTGTGCTGTAGTGGTTAAAGTGTCAGACTAGGATCCGGGAGACCCAGGTTCTAATTCCTCTCTGCTGTGGAGTGGACATTTGCTGGGTGATCTTGTGTCAGACACAATCTCAGCCTAACCTCCTTAACAATGTGAGGATAAAAAGGAGGAGAGGAGAAAGATATACACCCTCTTAAGGAAAAAGGGTAGGGTATAAACAAAGTAAAATTAAATTAAATTTTGGAAAACCCCATACATTCTTGGCAGTATGACAGTTTAGCCTTTCACGTACCCCAAATTACCCCACTTCTCTATCTCAGAGATGAGCCTCAAAGGCGTGTTGTATAAATGGAGAGCAGCCACCCATATCGATAATCTTTCTTTCCCCCCACACCCTTACTCTCTATCCGCAAGGAACAGCACAAGTGGCCATTATCTGTGGTGGTAACCCTGACCTGCATAGCCCAGGCATGCCTGATCTCATCAGATCTCAGAAGCTAAGCAGAGTTGGATTCATAATTGGATGGGAGACCTCCAAAGAAGACCAAAGTTGCTATGCAGAGGCAGGCAATGGCAAACTACCTCTCTTACCTTGAAAACTCCAGCAAAGGTTGCCATAAGTCAGCTATGACTTGATGGCACTTTCCTCCACCACCACCACCACCAAGGTGGCAGCAACCCTTGTGAGCTCCACCTGTGCACATGTACTGGCACCATCAACAGAGGCCTGGAACCTTTTAATTAGGTCCCTATGACCATCTTAAGGGAGGGGAAATCCCAGTATGACTCAGTGCATTCATTTTTATTGAAGGCAGGGGGAATCTGGGGGGTGGAACTATGTGGAGATGAGTCGGGCAGTGATCTAATCAAGTTCTATCAAGGTAGATATTCCTTATTAAAATTTATTATCAAACATTTACATTATCTTCAGTAGGTTTCAGAACTAACACCTCAAGCTCGACAGCCATTTTCTCTTTTTTGGTATTATGCTATACCAATGTCACATGGTTAATAACTGAACACTCAATAAGAGGTGGGGTTTAGTATAAGAAAATATCACTCCGATGGATTAGACCAAAGGTCCATCTACTCTAGCATGTTGATCCAAACAATGTGGCTTGATACATTTCTTCAAAAAGTTCTTGGGCAGGGTCTGAAAGCAAGAGCACTGATCTTGATGTGTCTGATACGCAGAAATACCCTAGAGATATTCTGTTTAGTTCTCGCAGCTAGTAGCCACTGAGAGATTTATCCTCCGTGAATCTGTCTAATCCTTTCCCATGTCAGGGCAAATCACTGAAAACCTGGCATGGCAAATACCAGTTCTCACCAAGTGAGTGTGCATTCTTTTGAAATATTTACCATGCAAAATATAGTTAGTAAAATCACTTTCTGGTAACTTTACCATGTTAAAATATAATGCAAGAACCAAGGCTTAATGAGTATTTATTTCCACAAGCAACTATTAACTACTGAAGGTTCTATAATAGTTTGATGGAATTCAGATATTTAATAAGAAATGGTGGAATCCCAGAAAGAAATTAGCTCCTTGCTATGGATGCTTGAGTTACGGGATAAGATGTAATGATACCTTTTGAACTGCAGTGCTGACAACTGTTCATCCCTTCATAAATTCCCACAATTACTATGCATATTTGTAGTGGTGAGTTCTGAAGAAGGTAATTACTGCTATGAATTGGGATTCAAAGAGTTTTGCAGGCGGTTCTGCATACTCAGGATGGCTTTGAGTTTATGATTCTTGGACAGCAGCACCTGTGCCACAAGGCAGACTTCTTGGATGGCAATTCATGTTCCCTGAAATGGCCATTTTTCCTCAAACCTTTTTTTAAAAAAGTGAGACAGTCCACTGTCTTTAGAAGTATACTGTAGGGGGCTACTTAATCCTTTTCCCCACTCAAAATCATCACCCACTTGGGCGCGGTGGCGCGCGCCTGTAATCCCAGTCTAAGCACGGGAGGCTGAGGCCGGCGGATCTCTTGAGGTCGGGAGTTCGGCAATGCAGTCAGCATATTACCCTCTAACTGTTTTTCTTCTAGTCAGAAAAAACCCATCTTTTCCCCAAATAGGAAAAATGCAACTTGAAAGGGCATTTTTTAATGGGGAGGTGGGGAATCCTGCCCCAAGGATAAGTGGGCAAACATGCCTTCTCACCTGCTAGTGTTCCACTCAAGAATGCAGCCTTCTGTAAAACTAGAATACAGCTGAAGTTGTACAGCATTGTGTGGAATGTGCAGTTTTCCCCTGAAATGAGATTTATGATATGTATGTATTTGTAGTCCATCTTTCTCACTGAAACACAAGGCAGATTACACAGTGTAAGTCAATGCAATCAACAGGATGAGACAGCTAATAAGTAATGTAATAGGACTGTGGTGGAGAGTGCCCTCAAGTCATAGCTGACTTATGGCGATCTTTGGTGGGGTTTTCAGGGCAAGAGACTAACAGAGGTGGGTTGCTATTGCCTGCCTTTGCAACCCTGGTCTTCACTAGAGGTCTCCCATCCAATTCCTAGCCAAGGCTGATCCTGCTTTGCTTCTGAGATCTGTTAAGATCAGGTTCACCTGGGCTATCCAGGTCAGAGCATACTATGATTATCGAAATTTGAAACAGTAAGCTAAATATGACATGTTAAACAATGTAGAAAATAGTATTGCATAAGGAGAAATACAGTGCACTTAGAGCAAGATGATGTGTACAACAAAAGATAATATGTACTATATACAGTAGTACAGGCTACACTCCCATTCCTTTTATTAGAGTATCTTCCTGAACCATTCTGTTATGACATAGCCCTGTTACCTTTATAAAAATGACCTCCTGAAAACTTCTGTTTTACACGGTTTGGCGAACACTAGAAACGTGGGTGCCTTTTTGACCTTGACGGACAGACCATTCCACAAATTATACATGATCTCCCCCAGGGGCTGGGAGGTGGGCAGCAGGGTACTTATCTGCTGTGCAAAGCACGCATGTACTCCCATGCTCCCCTGTCATGCTAGAAAATGATGGAAGAGCCGTGGGACATGCTGAAACGCAGTTCAATAAAACCTGCCCATTTGGAGGTGATTTTTACTCAACCAGGCTTCAGTGTGCACCATGGCTCCTCCGTCACTGGTGTGACTGGGGTGCACAAGAACACATGCACATGTTTCTTCCCCCCATGCCTTCCCACCTGCCGGCCAGGTCAGTGGGCTTGGGGAGACAACAGGTAGGGGTGGGAGATGGCAAGCCTATTAGACCCTCAAGAGGTCCTCAGCTTCCTGGCCATTGACTTTTTAGGACAGCATCACCTAAATAAAACAACCACATACCTTAGCCATCAGTATCTTTTACTGCAGTGCATAAATGTGAAATAATTTCTTAGGATCAAGTTAAACGAGGCCCCATTGTGGCTTTCCTCTTTCCCTTAAGAATATATCCAACGACACTTAAATTCAGCCTGTTTTTGCTTTTGCTTGGCTTACACAGGCCAAGTTTGTTAGGCTTTAATGGTATTATCTTTCTTTCTAGATGAATCACAATTTCAGTAATTTGATCTCAGATTTTTTTGTGATTTGTAGTGAAATATATTGATCATAAAATATGTTGATGAATAATTATTTACTGTATGAACTTTGACTGAAAAAATATCAGGCCCCAACATATTTACACCTTCCATGCCTTGTACATTTAGTAAGACATGTTTTTACAACTAACAACTGTAAAAATCTACAAGGAACAAAATGTTGGTTGATGGCCAACTGCAGCAAACCACAATGCCTAGAAGGGCCCCTTCCTCTTCTTATGATTGGGGCTTATTTTTTTAGCCAAGCAGGAAAAAAATTCCACCCAGATTCCTATAGTGACACTGCTGTATTCATTTCTCATGTCGCTCATGGTGGGGAGGCTATGGATAGGGTCGCCATCCCTGAGGTGGGGCCTGGAGATCTCCTGAAATTACATGCGATATCCAGGCTACAGAGATCTCAGTTCCTCAAAACGGGTGCTTTGGAGGGTAGACTCTGTGGTTTTATACCCTGCTGAGGCCCGTCCCCTTTAGGCTTGCCAGGATCCCACTATTGAGTCCTTCCCACTGCCACGCAGCTGGTCAGCTGAAGAAAAACAAAGGTGAAAAATGGGGTGTGTGCGCCAGCATCTCAGTGTGCTTATGTCACTTCCAGTTAAAGTGGAAATGATGTTTGCACATCACTGGTGACATCATTATGTCACCCATGAGTAGGGTTGCCAGGTCTGGGTTGGAAAATTCCTGGAGATTTGGGGGTGGAGCCTAGAGAGGTGGGGTTTGGGGAGTTGTCTCATTGAGGTATAATACCATAGACTCCACCTTCCAAGGCAGCCATCTTCTCCAGGGAAATTGGTCTCCATCACCTGGAGATCAGTTGTAATTCTGGGAGATCTCCAGTCACCACCTGGAGGCTGGCAACCCTACTTGTGAGGGCCTCAATGCCTCCACGAGTCTCCTGCTGGTTGCCATCCTTCTACTGGCAACCCTATTCCCCTCCCCCACCCACCCTCCACAGTCTCCACCTCAAAATCTTGGGGAATTTCCCAATCTGGCATTGGCAACCTCAGGAAAAATCCCAATCCAACATTTGAAGTTGCCTGATTCTTTCCCCCACTTTGTAATGAGTACTTGTCAGCGGAGAGTATTGGAAATAGTCATTTATATTAGTTTAGTGTAGTTCAGCAGAGTTACCTTGTCAGGGAAAGTATAAAACCAATGTACAGAAATCAATCTTCAGGCAATTAAATTGTAGAAAAGATACAACTTACATTTGTTTGTTTGTTTGTTTGTTTGTTTGTTTGTTTGTTTGTTTGTTTGTTTGTTTGTTTGTTTATACCCCGCCCTCCCCACAGATGGGCTCATTCTATTGAGGTAAATTCTATTCACTGTATTCTATTCTATTTCACACGGGTATGTGGATTAGACCTCCATGTCAGGAGAGAGATGTAGGTGTGTCCTGCACCTTTGAAAGCTCTGAGAAAGAGAATCGTTCACTAAGAAAACCGGAAGAGAAGGTGCTCAAGAGGCATTCTCAGCTTGGACATAGAGAGGTATCTTGCTAATCAGAAAAACAAAGCATACTGAGAGACACACATGCAGAACTCTGCAATGTCTGGGCATGCTGAGTCGCTCTTACAACAGCGAGAATGTCCTTGTGAAGCAGGGGTTAGGGGATAACATTAACAAGATGGGAAATGAATCCCAAAAATCCTTTTCCTCTTCCAGTTTCTGTTCCGTTTCCTTTCCTTGGCAATATATGGTACAAGTAGCCACTGTGGGGTCCCAAAATCAGTATATAAATAATTTAAAGAAATACCCACCACAGCAAAAGCATGTGCTATGAATATCGATGGGATGAATGTTACTTAACCCCTCACGCATGTAACAGTTTGCCCCTTTGCAAATACCTTCTCTCAGTTGGATTTTTTTTTCTGGATTTGGGTGGAGAAAAGAGTTAAAATGATTTAGCAAGCATTGGCAGGGAAGAATTAGTTGGGGGAGGGGGGCAGGATTCAAACTCTCCTATTGATCCATTTGTACAACAACTCCCCTGGCTTTACAGCAAAATCTCTGTTTCCTTTAGCCTGCATAATTCTGTCCTCAGCTGGAAACCACATACCCAGATAGACAGGAAAAGGAATGTTCAATACAGGAAACTATCCATCAACAAAGTAAAGCATTCCTCCCTGCAGCTGCTTTGAGCAGGGCCATGCCAAAATGGTCTGGCATTGGCAAAGTAACTGTACTCACACCAATCTATGAATTAACTCCCATTTTCTCGATTTGTCTCAATGCATAGTTGGTGTTGGGGGAAAATGTGACTCCCCGCAGCTTATGTGGTGCATAAGGGAAATAGAACATGGTGCAATGCTGGCTTTTTATGACAAGAGAATGCCCTACAATTCCCTCTTTCATTGAAAAATATTGCTCAGGAAGCATTAACAGAATTTGTTCCTTTGAAAGACAGCAGCATGCCAAACATCCAGGAACAATTGAGCAGTACTCATGGCTTTCTCCAAGGCAATAACTAGAAGTAACAGGTTCCTGGTGGGGGTGGGGGACTTAATGCCTCCAACTCCCATTTCTTGTTGCCACTCCAGTGGCTGGTGAGAGAATTTTTTTAAATAAAAAGCCATTGCACCAACAGCGCCCCCATTTCCCCGCCCACCAGACTCCCATTGGTAGGGTTGCCAACATCCAGGTGGTGCACTATAAATGATGGCTCTCCCAGTTCAGAACTTAAAGCAAAAGAAGGGAAACAAATCCCACAGGGAGAGAATGCCTTAATCACAATATTTCTTTGAGCAGTTTATAATATTTAAAGAGCCCAAGTGCTACACCATTAATAATTTCATATCAATTCTTTCATAGCAGCACACACACTGTAATGTATCGGACAACACTACACCCCCCCCCCCGGCACGGAATACAATCCAAAGCCATGCAAGGGAGGCAACCCCGGGAAACCTGAAAGATAAGCACTCAACAGAGTCTGGAAGTCTCTTATAAGTCAATTCTTCATTTCTCCTGTATTCATATAGTGCCGGTGGAGAGATGAAAATCCAAACGTTCCATGCCCGACCTGGGGCCGGCTATCAGCAATGTAGATTTCGTCCAGCAAACTTCCTCAAGGGCACAAGAACAATCCACTGCAACATAGAGATTATCTTTACAGAATGAATAAATCTATTATACAAGCCATGAATGCCATATGTTATTTTTACAGATAGTCTTACCCTGCTCAAATGAAAATCACTCCTAAAACCCGGAGGGTGATGGCAGTATCTTCATTCGCACACACCTCCATTCTGTAGACACACCTTTTTAACTTCTCCTCCCCTCATCCAATCTCGTAGTTTAAAGGGATCATCATGACCCGTTATATTTCCTTACACTCCTCACAAGAAACAACTTAAAGATAATTCGTTGTTAAGTCCCTGTGGTTGCATACTACCCAAAGTGTGGATCGATTGTGCCTCTTTACATAATAAGATCTTTTGAAGATTCCGCTGAAATCCCTTGTGCGCCACAAACAGGACAGCAACCCGAAAATCATTCTCCCGATGTTTGCATTCAATAAAATGCTGTGTGAGAGGGGCTTCGATCACTGCATTTCTCACCCTAGAAATATGTTCCAAAATACGGGCCTGGAGCGGTCTAATAGTATTACCCACATACAATTTGGGGCTTGGGCATCTGATCAGATAGACTACACCCGAGGTCTGACAGGTTGCAAAATGGTTAATGGTTAATCCCTGTGGGATTTGTTCCCCTTCTTTTGCTTTAACATCCAGATGGTGGCTGAAGATTTCCCAGAATTATAACTGATCTCCAGAGATCAGTCCCCCTGGAGGGAATGGCTATTTTTGGAGGGTGGGTTCTGTGGCATTACACCCTGATGAGGTTCCTCCCCTCTGAAACCCAACCCTCCTCAGGCTCAACCCTCAACGTCTCCAGGAATTTCACAACCCAGAGCTGGCAACCCTACCCACTGGTTGAGGGTGATGGCTGTTGACTAGCAACCCTAGCAATAACCCTTGCAGTGTTTGTAAACGTAAGAATGAATTGCATAGTCAAAATGAGCATTTCAGTGGCAGAAAGGCTTTCCTGATATTCTGTCCCTTTTTCCTATATCCGAACATCAAGGAAAAGTATGGCATGAAAAGTGCCATTAAGTTGCAGCTGACTTACGTCAATCCTGTAGGGTTTTCAGTGCAAAAGACGAGGTGGTTTCCCACTGCCTGTGTCCATATAACGATCCTGGACTTTCTTGGTGGTTTCCTATTAGTTCACTCTAGTACTAGCCAGGGCCGACCCTGCTTAGCTTCCAATATTTGATGAAACTGGGCTAGCCTGGACTATCTACATCAGGGCTAGAGAAAAGTTTATTGATAGTTGAAAGCATTCTTTTGACATCTCTAGAAACAATGTTGCATTACCTGGACCATTTGTCTGATTCAGCAGGTCTCTGCTGATGTTCTTATGGTCTCTGCATTTGGAGATGACACGAGTCTGGCAAATGTAACATGCCCGTAAGTTACAGTGAAAGATATTTGAAAAGTACACCCCAGAGTCTGATAGCTTTGCTACTTTGGCTTGGGATGTCAGAAGTGATTTCCAGAAAACCTGTTGTTGTTTAGTGATGTTCCAATGATGTATAAATCTCACCAAAAAGCAACTATTTTCTGTATGTCCCTCTAAACCTGTGATAACATACTTACTTAGAGAAATTTTTTTTTTCATATTTGTTATAAGTAGCCTGGTGTAACATTTAGGAGACAGGCCCGGATGAAACAGCTTTGGCTATCTGCTAGAGTCGCCAGCCTCCAGGTGGTAGCTGGAGATCTCCTGGAATTACAACTGATCTTCAGGTGACAGAGATCTGTTATCCCAGAGAAAATGGTTGCCTTGGAAGATGGACTTTATGGCATTATACCCTGCCGAGGCCCCTCTCCTCCCCAAATCTTGCCTTCTCCAAGCTCCACCTCCAAAATCTCCTGGAATTTCCAAACCTGGATCTGGCAACCCTAGTATTATTGCTAAAGCCCTGGAACAAAAAGTTAACAAATAAATAATATAACTGGTCCTTTTTTGTGTAGTATTTCAATAATGGATCATTATAACTGGTTGCTGGTAGAGACAATGCAAATCCTTAAGGGGATGAATGTATAGGAATTGGCCAAATAGGTAGGTCCTCCTAATCATGTACAAATTCTGTTGGTAGGCCCTTTTAGGATCTTACCAAACACTAATTCAGAGGTACAACAGCAAGATGCTTGAAACTCAAGTTCAAGTGACTTCTTATTAAACATGAATATTACCTGGTTGGTTTTTCACAAATTGTTATTTGCCTTAGAGTCCACCTCACAGAATAGTTGTATATGAGTATATTATATATATATGTGTATATTAAGTAATTTGTACATCAATGTTTTGTGTTACTGCTCTGCATTTGCTCCATTGTCATTTTAATCTTTCTCTTCCTCCAAGGAGATGAAGACAACATACATGGCTGTCTCTTCTTCCATTTTATTTTCACAACAACCGCGTGAGATTAGTTGGGCTGAGAGAGAGAGAGAGAGAGAGAGAGAGAGAGAGAGAGAGAGAGAGACTGGTTCAGGGCCACCTAGTGAAATTCAGGGCTGAGAAGGGATTTTAACCTAACTCTCCCAAGCCCTAAGTCCACTATTCAGTCACACTAGCACTGCCTGGAGAGAGACTGCCAACTACCTTGTTTAGATAATGACAATCTTCATTCCTTTCTTGCTTGCATGGATTTGTAATTTTGAATGGAAAATGGATTCCGGTATTCTCAGAAGAAATACATGAAGTTCTGAGAAACAATGATATATTGTGTTTGTGCCAAGTACTGGTAGCAGAGACGAAATTAATATATTCCTGGTAGCTCCATTTGCTAGACTATAACAAACAGAGACATTGTAAATCTTTGCATTTCTGTCTTTGAAGTAATAACAAAAATGCTTACTTCCTGTATGGATTTATGTCAACAGAAATTTCAGATACAAATCTTCATATCCTTCATGAAAGGAAACAAATGGATTATAAAATTGCACAGGGGCACAAACTTCAGTCTGATATGCATGCTGTCTGATGTGTAACTAAAAGCCCTGAACGACAACCAAATTCTTATATGGAATGGAGTGCTAGCATATCATCAACTATTTTCCCCAAAGGGAAATACAAAAAGAAGTTTCTAGACTACGGAGCGCAATAAACTTGCAGTTTTCAGTTCTCGGAGGAAACTGGTCCCTGACCCATATGTCCCCTGTGATATTTGATCCTAAGGTGTTAAATTGACCATTTGCTCTTGAAGGTTTTTTTGGCTCTGGTTTTGATCTATTTTTTAAACAAGTTCCATTTAGTGAGTAGATCCTTAGTTGTAAACTATGATATAATAAAAACCAAAAATGCATTCATTGTCTGGACTCTCATCATATTAACACATTCTTACTTGATTAGAGATGCAAAAGAGAATTATTTGCATGTGGTTTCCTAGACTTGTTTTTTTGCCCAAGCTAAAAGAATATTGCCATGGATTTTCTATATTCTCTTTTTGTTTTATTATGCTATTGGGAATATTGTGGGAGTTGAATGTATGACAGGTTACGTGATTTAATATTTTACTGCAATACTTCACAAAAAATCTTACAGCACTGGAAATTTTTCCTTAAAGTAATTAAATAATTGGGAATAGTTGGGTAAGCTTACAATGACAGCCAAGTTTAGCATGCAGAAAGAGCCTTTCCAGGACTGTCCTATTTCTCATTATGGGTGGGGAAATTGCATATTTTAGTGTTTCCCCCACCCGATAAAACCTTTCTGTACATGACTAGCTAGCTTCCAAGCAACAAGAGTTTTGGCCTAACTCCTTCCCTTAGTACACTGTTTCTTAGTATAACGGGGGGTTATGACATGGGGTAGCATGTGACTCCCCAAAATTGTTTATTTATTTACCTCATTTATATCCTATCTCCCCAGTGGGACCCAAAGTGGCTTACATTGTTATATCATCTATTCCATTTTATCCTCACAACAGGAAAGATATCAAAAGTTCGATTTTCAGCATATTTGAAATAGTGAGAACAGAAATAACAGGAAGGCAAAGAGAGGACAGGATAAAGAAATATCAGGCAGGCAGGACTGGATAAAGGAGGAAAGTTCAAGGGCAGGAGCTGCACTGGCTGCATACGTTCTGCTTATGGGTGAAGATCAGCTATTGACTCAGAGTGGGACCACAAGTGACGCCTGACACAGGTTGGACACTTGCCAGCTTCCCTCAAGTTTTGATGGGAAATGGAGGCAGCTTGGCGGAATGTTGGACAAGTGAGAGTTGAAAAGTCCATTGGACAGCAGTCAGAGAGCCAAGCTGCAAGACCAGGATGCCTACATTTCCCATCAAAACTTGAGGGAAGCTGACAAGTGTCCAACCTGTGTCAGGCGTCACTTGTGGTCCCGCTCTCTGAGCCAGACTTACAAGGGAATAACAGGATTCTGGTTCTCAACCCTGTATGTCCCCTGTGATGCTAATGAGAGTCCCATTTGCAAGAGAAAATCTACCTGCCAGAGACGGAGAGTGCTCTGTCTCTGCACGTTCCCTCCCCCATGTGATTCTCCTTACAAATGTAAATGAGATTAAAACCAAAATTGAAAATCAATAACCAATAGAGTGTTGGACTCTATTGCTACCCAGAATTGTGTATGTATAAAGTGCTATGCAGTCAACTTATGGCAATCCCTCATAGGTTCAAGGGAAGAGATGAACAGAAGTGGTTTGCCATTGCCTGCCTCTGCGTAGCAACGCTGGTGTTCTCCCATCCAAGTATTAACCAGGGCTGACCCTGCTTAGCTTCCAGGATCAGATATGGTTGAGCTAACCTGGGCCATCCCAGAACCACCTAAGTTCAAAATGCAATGAAGCACAGTGGAGGTGCAAGCAAGCCACTAATCTACCTTTTTCTGAAGTTGAAAACCTTATGCGAGCTCATTTTAGGGATGGAACAGTAAGTTACAAATATAAAAATAGTAATAATACTTCACCAAAAGCATGCTTAGCAAAATAACCCCAACCCATACATTTTCTCTATTGATATTTAAGGGAACACTATTGTAACCTGAAGCTGCTTGTTTTCTTGTTGTTAACAGGCCAGCAGAGGCTTCGATGTCAAAATGACAGAACGCTTTGACTGCCACTACTGCAAAGAGTCCTTGTTTGGCAAGAAGTACATCTTACGGGAGGAGAGCCCCTACTGCATTAAGTGCTATGAGAGCCTGTACTCCAACACCTGTGAGGAATGTAAAAAGCCAATTGGCTGTGATTGTAAGGTACCCTGGTCATACATTTCATTAATTCCTGCATAAATTTTCTGCATCATTCCCATGTTCTTTAAATGGTATCCTAAGGGCTCTGCAAAAAAGAGGGGATGGGGGTGGCTCTGGAAAACAAATGTTACTGAACAGTATGAACTCTGGGAATACATCTCCTGCCCTAATGGAGCTAACCTTCTTGTACAGACTAGACCGTGTGTTGTGTGTACTGAAGGGCAAGAGATCAATTTGTCCAGAAGAACATGGATTAAACTGCTTCTGGACCATGAAGTTCTCACACCAGACAAGAAGCTGGCCAAGCATATGTCATGCACAAAATTTCCCTTCCCGCTCATAGTAGACTTAGCCTGATTTAAATACACAGTAATGAATACACTTTCAGACATGTAAGGTTAAAATTGTCCGTGAACTTAAAAAAATCACAACAATAAAGCTCCATATTACTGTCATTTCTTCAATAACAAAGTGGTGTTTGTACAAAAACTTTATTTTCCTGACAATCCTGATAGTTTGAGTGGATAATGAAATCAAAGTATAATATAAAGATATTGTTTACAATATCTTTGAGATGCCCCTCAAGATCTTGTTCCTATAGGACAGGGTCCAATAGGAATAGGATTTCAGGGGAAATTTGACCTGAGGAGAGAAGGGGAGGAGGCAGATCATGATCCATGGAAGATCTTGGCGGGCCTGAGTGTCTTCCGACAGAGTTCCACCAGGTTGAGGCCAGGACCAAAAACACCCATATGAACCATTTTAAATTCTGTAGAAATCTGCCACATGGAATACTTTGGGCAGCGATGTGGGCTGCAGCATCTTAATTGGCCCAGATGTCACTGGGCAAACACTGCAGTATACATCCAGTTTGTTATCTCCAATTTCTGTGAAGAACATTGCTATCAGTCTGTGTATGCATGTGCTTGCAAATATATACATGCAAAAATGTTTTCCTAACCCTTCAAGAGGGGAAAAACCTACAATCTCCTGGCCTATAAAGGGAATCACATACTTCATCTGTCCCTGTAGAAAGTCTTGTTTAAGTGAAAGATCAGATAACTTTACTCCCCAAATCCATCAATCCAGGTTGAAAAGTTCAGTCAATTAATTCTTCACTGCTTGCCTTGAGATCTGTTGAAGATTGGCCAGGCTCAGAGATTCTTGAATGTTGACATGTACTAAGTGCCAAAGGGATTAAAAGGCTTTTGTCAAAAATAAATCCTGTAAAAATATTACTACCCCTATTTCTGTTTGAGACTTTGGATTCACTTCTGGATTTTTAAAATTTATGCTTCTAGTTGCAACTCTGAAATGGACTGTGTTATGCCGTCTCCCTTAGTGTTCCCAAATTATTTTTGCTGCCAACAAAGGCCTTACAAGTGACACTAGACACGTGTTTTTTTTTTAACATGTTGGAGTTGCAATTTTACCTGGGAACGTTAAAGTTGAAAACAGCTTTAGGTCCCTAGTACAGGGAGGCAGGGGACTGGAAGAGCTTTTCGAAGACATTTTTAAAAGACAGAGCCAAAAGAGATTGATGGGGGAAGAGGGATTTTGCAATTGTTTTCTTGCTATCTCAACAGAGAGATAAACTACCAGTTCTTCCTCTTACCTGCCTCCACACACTAAGAACAGAGTCCTGCATTCCTCTCTCACTGTCCTCTTCTAGTGGACACTGCCTGTATGTATTCATTATAGCTTAAGTTGACAGCATCACCTTTGGGTCTTCAGAGAATGTCCACACAGAATGGAAGTAGCAGCTGCCATCACAGAGGATTTCTTTAATAATTGCCCTCTCCCCAAACATATTGCAGCCATTTTGTGGTGGCACCCACTACATTTTCTCAAAATTCTAAAAGTGCTAATAGGCTCAACAAGATTGTGCTAATATACTTTTCTTGACAAAAGTCTTTTATTTATATTATTTATATTCTGCCTTTCTCACTGAGGCTCTAGGTGGATTACAAGTGTGAGTCAGTACAGTCAATTTCAAATACATTTTAATAACATTTAATAGGTATATACATACAAATTTGCAAAGATTTAAAACCAGCAGAAATCCAATGAAGAGTTGAAGAGATACTGAAACAGATCATAAGCCATTCTAAGACTGACATATTAAACAACATAGGAACTACCCAGTAAGATCATACACACAGCAATAGAAGAAAAATCTATAGACACTCCCTATCCCTGTGTAAGAGGGTTTATTTCAGAGTACTCTGTGTGCCAATTCAAACCCCCTTTCAACCAATAACCTCCCACAGAACTGACATCAAAACAGTGATATATAAAGAAAAATGATTATCTAAAACTCAGACACATATTGCCTCTTTTAGGCTCATATGTGTAAGACCAGTTACATCAGAGAATCTTATATATCCTTAGCACTAATTGTTTACAGAATAAAAGATTTAAAAGGTTAATATGAACATTCGATCAGAATGACACAAAATGACGCATTTCCCAGAATGCATGGCACCTGACAAGCTTGAGTGACAAATGAATTATACAAACATCTGAAAAGTTGGAGCTATATTTCTGTTATACTTCTGGGAAGAAGCTCATTCAAAGTTAAATCTAACACCCTGTAGCTGTTAGAATTAGAACTGACATCCACCTGCTTAGATTTGAATAATTCTAGGCAGACATGGCATGTCCCAGGAGTGCTTTTAAGGCCACCTTTTGTTCAGTTTTAATGCCAATAACTTCAAAGAACAATTGCTGGACCCTGAGTTTTTCATAGCACCTTAATTCTAATAATAGGATCACAGTGTATAGCATTATAAACACAGAATTAAAGAAATCAGATAATTTTTGAAGACTATTTAAATGTTTAATAATTTATTAAATTTTTAACAAAACCAAGCTTGTTCTTCCCTATAAAAAGACTCATTTGACACAATTGGTCAAATGTATTACCTTCTGACTGAACATATAACAAGCTTTAAATATTTCTGGATTCTCTTCCATGAACAGTTCCTTTGGAATCAACAGTTTAGTTGCCTTTAAAATATAGAATAAAAATCACTTTCAGGCCATATAATTTTTTCACAGAATAAAGGTGGTATTTTGGCTTCCCCAGCTACTAAGCTTTTCAAATAACATAGTCCTAAGAACACTTTCCTGGGAGTTAGCCCCATTAGACTTACTTGAGTAGATCTGCTTAGTATTGGTTCCCACATTATCTGTACTGCTAATTTCTGGAGCCCAGAAAACTAGAGATCTAGAGTAATCCAAAATTACTTCCTTCAATTGTTTTTGAACTTTCCTTGAAGAACTCCAACTGCTGTGTTGAAAATTAAACCTACTTTGCACTACAGCATGAATGATCATGTGTTTTTGCTTATAACTGCAAATAGATTTTATAACACACACACGATGAAACAATGTCTCTCTAACAGACTGAACATGTAGTGTAAAAATTTGATATTTATTTATGAAATTGTTTAGGATAATCTGGCAAATGTACAATGTAGTATCACTTCTAAATCCACTGAAGTCAATGGGTTAAGAAGGATGTATTTCTGCCTAGGATTGCACTGTTAGAATCTGTGCTATTTAGGATAATAATTAGTTCCTCCCCCAATTGTCTTTTGACTCTCAAACTGCTTTACAAATCATTCACATTCCTGCTTTTCTGTATAGCCCTGCATTATTAAGATCAATCATATTCAAATGCAAGATTTAATATCTGATCTGCGCCAAAAAAAATCTTTACAAGAATGTGGTTTTAGACCATGGTTTCTGCTTACTTAGAAAGCACTCTAAAAATCCATATATATTTTATGTTATAGTCTATATACTCCCAGAGCTGTTTATGAAAGAAAGCCTGGATTGTTACTCTAAACTGAGAGGAAAAGTTAAGATTTATCTGTTGCATTGTTCTATGTTAACCACTTAGTACAATTAATTATGTCAGATTTTGCCTAAATGGAGTTTAGCTCCCTGTTGTTGCTGATTGCACCTTTAAATTACTGGGTCTGTAGAATGTGGGGACCTTGGCTTTGAAGAAATGATTTTGATTGACTGACTTGTGAAGTTGAACTTGTCCCTCTTTACTGTCAACTATGTCCAATACACAGATGTGTAAACTACAGCAGGTTTTAAAAATTCCAACAAAGGCAACAGGAAAAGCTTTCCATAAGTAATAGGTATGCAGTTCTGGTTACAATGTAATGTTTAACATGATAAATAGCACATTTCAAGTATTTATGGTCTTCATATACATTGTCTTAGTAAATCATTCTAGTAGTTCAGGCAGTTCATTAAGCGTGCTTTGTGGTTTGGGATTTCTACAGGATCTGTCCTATAAGGACCGACATTGGCATGAAACCTGTTTCCACTGCTTCCAGTGCAAGAACTCACTGGTCGACAAACCTTTTGCTGCTAAAGAAGAGAACCTACTCTGTACTGAATGCTACTCCAATGAGTACTCTTCCAAATGTAGTGAGTGCAAGAAGACCATCATGCCAGGTTAGGACTTGAATGCTTTGGGCCAAGGGTGGGCTTCAGGAATCCGAAATGAAAGACTGGAAAATTTTAATCGAGGTTTCCAAAAAGAACAACACCAGAGCCTTTTGGAACTTAGTGTCAGAAAGTTTTGACAGGCAAGTACCATTGATTTATTGCATATCAGCCAACACCTGGGAGGACCACTTCTGTAAGATATTTAACATGCAGGTGGCAGATAACTATGAAATGACTGAAGAAGAATTTAGTTTATCAACATGGCCACCAGTGTTATCTGAGGTAGTGCTGATATTGATAAAACACTTGAAAGAGCATAACGCTCCAGGGATTGATCTGATACCAGCTGAAATATTTAAGAGCAATCCAGAATGGTGGAGCGCTTTGGTAGCACCTGTATTTTCCAGAATTAACCTGACGGGTAAAATTCCAGTGACATGGAAACGTGCTGTTAACCCTAGTAATTACAGGCCAATTAGTTTACTACCAGTAATCTGTAAATGATATACATCCTACCTGTATTACAAGTTAACTGATTGGATTTATTCCAAATCAGTGATAGGTCTAGAGCAAGCAGGTTTCATCCAGGGAGCATCATCTATTGACCACTGTATTGTTCTACACCATCTAGCTGGAAAATGTACTTGCTATACCACAGGAAATTTATGTGCTGCCTTTGTGGATTTGGAATCTGCCTTTGATTAAATCCCCAGGACTCGTTTGTGGCAAAAACAAATGAAAACCACAATTGATCGTAGATTGATATGCTGATTCAGATGCTATGTGATGATCCAATTGGTCAGGTTAGATGCGAGCCAGAGGGACAACTTTCAAGGACATTTATGATGAGATCTGGTGTTAAGCAGGGATGTCTAATGGCTCCACTCCTTTTTAACCTATATCTGAATGATCTGGTACCTGCTCTTAAACAAGATAAATTCTATCTGCCAATTTTGAGAGCTCTAGAAATTCCTATACTACTCTATGCTGACAATGCAGTTTTAATATCACAATCTCCTATGGGGCTTCAAAGAAAATACAATCTTTTCTCAACTATTATCGGGAGCATGGCCTGACAATTAATGTTGCTAAGTTGAAGATTCTTGTTTTTACAAAAAAGGAAGAGATTGCAAAAATAAATGGAGATTAGACGACAACAAACTGGAGCAGGTCAGATCTTTCAAGTATCTTGGAGTAACTTTTGATGATTACTTACCCTGGAAGCACCAGTGTAAGGCTGTTATAGCATCAGCTGCTTCTTCCAGGGCAGCAATAAAATGGAAAAGGTGGACAATATCTTCCAGCTGCAATTACATTTTTTAACACCAAAATGATACCCCAAATACTACATGGAGCAGCAGTTTGGATTCATAAAACAGATGAAACAATAGATTGACCACTAATACCGTTTTACGCCAGATATGTAGAATAGCAAATTATGTGGCAGTTACTGACTTCAGATTTGAATTCAGCCAACATCCTATCAAAACCAGAACTTGGATTCTGGCTCTGAAAAATGAAGCTTAAAATAATTTTATGAGGAGAATAATAGCTCACCATTTGCATGAAGTGTGATAGTGTGTGGAGCTAAGCAATCAAAGGAAAACGGAATGTTATACAATGTTCAGAGGATGTAATCACTGCTCTAGGATGGCCTTCAGCTCATAAAACCATCAAGAAACTAATTATGAAGAGAGACATCTGTAGAGCTAGGAGAGTTTGTTCTTCCTCTATATGGGGATTCCCCCAAGTTTTACAATTCCAATGTATTTATTTGGCTTAACAGTTCCAAAATACAGACAAGCAATTATGCTCACAATAAATGCACTAACTTCTGCAGTCTCTGAAGGCCGAATTTTGAGTATTCCTTTTTTAAACAGATATTGCAGCTGTGGTTTGGGTGCTATCAAATTTGTAACTCATGTTTTATTTGAATGTCCCTAATACAAGAAGGCAAGACAGAAATGGATTAAACCTCTGACATTATACTGGACAGGGTTTACCATAGATATTTTAGTTCCTAAACTGTTAGCAGACTCAGGAGTAGAAAATTACTCATTTTAACCAAATGTTTAGTCCAGACCATAAGAATTTGGCAATTTATAAGAAATCAGTCATTTTATAGTTTACATATTAACCCTCTCTGGTCTGAATTCTTCCTTTCTTCCTCATATTTTAGTTATGATGATTCTTTCTTCTGACTCATAGGTAGACATGGGCGATGAACAGAAAAAAACGAACATGGTGTTCATTATTCGTTGCCATCCACGAACAATGAACATTGATGAACATGATCCTTTTCACAAACATGTTCATTGTTTGTTGTTCATGGGGGCCAGCAGGCTCTCCTCCAGCCACCAAGATCCCTACTGCACCACTCCCAAAAACCCTACCTGAGCAGGCAGCAGGAAATGTACCAATAATAAATAATAGCTTGGCCCCAGAGCCTGGCAGCAGCCCTGGAACTTGAAGGGCTAGATCCCTACAGCACCACTCCCAGAAACCCTACCTGAGCAGGCAGCAGGAAAGGTACCAATAATAAATAATAGCTTGGCCCTAGAGCCTGGCAGCAGCCTGAAACCTGAAGGGGTAGATCTCTATCCCACCACACACCAAGAAAATTCAAGCTCCAATGCACTCACCCTGTCTCTCTAACAGCAGCTTTCTCTCCCTGAAAACCAGAGCTGGATCCCCCTCCCCCCGGGTCTTTTCCTCTGTAACAAATTTGGGAGCTCCAGTCCACACTTGGAAGGAAGACCTGCCTATCAAGCTAAATTGGACTTAGATTGGGGTTTCCAGGGCAACAGCAGGAGTTCAGACAGAGTTCAGACAATCCCTGCCTAAGTTGCCAAGGGAATTGGTTGCAGGTGCCAGACTGTCTGGCTTGACAAACAGCAATGAACGAGGCTTGCAATGACCACCTGTTCATTTCGAATGGGGCCTCACGAACAGCTTGTTCGCGAACAGCAGATTGGGCTGTTTGTGGGTTTTTTAAATTCGTATTGCTGGTTCCGGCCCATCTCTACTCATAGGTCAGAAGAAAGAAAGAAAGAAAGAAAGAAAGAAAGAAAGAAGAAAGAAAGAAAGAAAGAAAGAAAGAAAGAAAGAAAGAAAGAAAGAAAGAAAGAAAGAAAGAAAGAAAGAAAGAAAGAAAGAAAGAAAGAAAGAAAGAAAGAAAGAAAGGCTTCCAATAGCCTCCTCCATATTGGAGATATTAATTAATGCAGACAAAATCAGATTAGCTTTTACTGAGGCTGATTCACATTCACATGCACTTTTGCAAGTGAATGTAGTATCTGAAGAAGTGAGCTGTGGCTCACGAAAGTTATACCTATCACATATTTTGTTAGTCTTATAGGTGCTACTGGACTCTTGCTCTTTTCTGTTGCTACAGACAGACTATCTTGATCTACTTGTACTTTTGTAGCTGCAGAAGAAACACGGAAACATAGCCTGCTAATCTGGATGCACATGAGTGAGAGTATGGTTGTGCCTTGTGTAAACTTGCACAGGAGAGCTCCGCAGAACTGTCTTGCTTCTTGCAAGACCAACAGGAGAGACAGAGGTGGCAAAGAGAAAGTAGGACGACTCAGAAGCTTCTAGATGAAACAAAGAGAGGCATTGCACAAATCCACAGTCTGCTTCTAACATAAAGAGAAAAATAGCACATGCACACACTTCTATTCCAACAGTCCAAAGCCTTCTGGAACCAATGGGATGCGCTTCTGTGATTCTGTACCCTCCAACATTGCACAGAAGAAAATGGTAACATGCCCCAAGTCACATACCAAAGATTCTTGATCAAGCTCCTCTCTCAAATCCATATTGCTAAAGTCTCTACTCTGCTGCTATGTGCTTATTTAATTATGAAAATGCGTATGTTGTCTCCATCAAGAGACCTGCTTGAGGCAGTTGGTGCTGTATTCTTTTACTGTGCAATACCCCTCTTAGGAACCCCAAAAGATGACAATGTTAGCAATCCATTCTAATAACATTTAAACAAGACAAACCCCAAAGGCTAACAACAGGCACAAAAGAGAACTGTGATTTACAGAATAATTTATCATAGCTTACTGAAATATAACTTACTTGAGGCAGACAATATTCTCCATAGCTTTTTAAAAGAAGTGTTTTAGTATCAAAGACTATTTTTAAAATTAAGGAACACTTGTACACTGCTAGAAGAAGTAGAAGAAGTGGCTGAACTTGAGAGTACATTTGGCATCATAAGAATCTAAAGCTGCCCTACCCCCAATCAGCTTGCTCATCATCTTATCACTGTTTCATTCTCATCGTGACTAGAAAGCCTTTACAGTGTATTATCAATACCTAGAACGATAACAGAATGCAAATAGTTAAGTAACCTCCCCAAAGGGCAAGAAATAAACCCTTTCTGAAGCATTAATTGTGAATAGAGTTGATTCACTCAGGTTTTGCTGTCCCCAAGCTGCCCTCTTGACATCCTGAATCATGGCTTCAAAGCAATGGACCAATTAAACATGCTTTGATCTTGGTTACTGAAGAGGATGAAATGACTTAGAGATGCGACTGTTTTAACTGGCAGACTCTGATTGCAGGGCTGAATTTTTTAAAAAAGGTTTTTAGGACAGGAAATGAGTGTGTCACCAGCTGGTGATCCCTGGTGAGAAAAAAATGCATTTTGAATTGGCCTTCATCTCAATAATCTTCAGGTTAATTTTTACACTTGATGAGCTGTGACATTAAAATTAGAGGGCCTTTGGTTCCATAATAGGAAAATGTAAACTACATTATGCAAACATATTCAAAGCAGATGGCAAGTCACAGACAGTTCTGCAACTGATATGGGATCTTTGATTTTCCTTCTCCCATTCCACATAATGGCAAACATCCTAGGTTGTATATAGATGTCACATTAAAATGCTTACTGTGAATCACAAAGACATGATTGAGGGCTTAAATCAAACTGCACACCCTGCAGAAATGAGAGGAAACTAAACATTGTATCAAAAACTTGTACTAGACAACTTGATACTAGGTAATGTGAAAGACCTCCACCTGAGACCCTGGAAAGCAACTGCCAGTTTGAATAGACAATACTGACCTTGGTGTCTTCCACACTGGGATGGGATTTGTTGGTTTCCCCCATTACAGGTGCGACTGCAGGTAAAGCACAACAACAGGATTTCCATCTGGCAGGTTTCCCCACAGTTTCACTGCTCCAGTTCCCCAGAAGTGGTCACCCCCCCCCCACACCTCCTCTGTACCACCAGGGCTTTTGCAATTAAAAAAAAATCAGCATACCATACATATATTGTTATAATGATGTAGCATTGTAATAATAGGTGCAGCAGATTCTCTGAATTCTCAACCTTCATTTAAAAACAAAAAGTTTCTAGTCCCTTCTAGGGTTGCCAGGTTCCCGGTGGGAGGGAGGAACCTGGCACTTACCTCGTGCCGGAAGTGTGATCGTGTGCTCTGACACCTGTGCAATGACGTCGCTCCTGGAAGTGACATCGTGGTGCCAGCCACAGGAGCACTTCAGTGCTGCGTGCAGGGCTGATTTGACCCATTTGTGACCCAAATCGGCCCTAAATGAAGTGCAGGAATGCGCCTGTGGCTGGCACAATGGTGTCACTTCTGGGGGTGATGTTGTTGCGTCCCTTGGAAGCATATGCGCTGCACATGCTCTTAGTGTGCCTGCTGGTTGTGGGTGACCTCTGGGGGCTTTCCATTTCCTGCCGATCTCTGGCTTATTGGCAGGCAAGTGTGCAAACCCCAGGAGTTTGCCTACCACCAGCAAGCATGTAGGAAACCTAGTCTCTTTCCTTGCAAAGACACATCTTTTCCTTATATCTCTACAAGGGAAAAGGTTAGAGACTTTTTATAAAAATGAAATTTGAGGATTCAGGGAACCTGCTACGCCTATTTGTTGTTACAACACTATACTGATATAATGATATTCAGGTGCCATTTTTTAAAAATAAAAAACCTGTGGTAGCAGGGGGAAGAAATGGCTGCTGCTGGGACAGGATCAGGGAAAATGGCTGTCATCTAGGCCAGAAAATCCAAATTTACCCACCCACACAGTAACCATCTAGGTTTTACTGCAATCTTTCCCAAATCGTCTGAGCAAAGCAGGTTTGAAAAGATTGAAGAAAAGCTACAGAAACCCCTGGAGGTTGATGAATGTACCACAGTGCTTTAGGATAGCAGGGGAAAATGCACTTCCCCAAAAAATTTATTTGTGGCAGATAACCCACATGGAAGACCCTGCGGGGACTGGTGGTCTGATTCACTATAAGGCAGCTTCATGTGTACATAAGCATCCCCCACGAGGTGAGTTAGTTGTTGTCCAGGCTCGAGCTATTATTATAAAGATCCTACCACCCAGCTGGTAAGAAGAGCTTTTCCATCTCCTTCCCTGAGAAACACTCATTTTTCCCTGATGGACTGAACCGGTCTTGATATGAATAAGAAACCCAAGGGCACGATGTGGATGCAACATTAACTCTTTAGTCGTATGCAGTTACTTTAGTCTAAGTGTACTGAAGTCAATGGGTTTAAATTGTAGAAACTCTACATAGGACTGCACTGCATTGTCTTTTCCAAAGCTGCACAGGGTGACTGTGGTCTAAAGGGTGTAGGAAGAACATTATACTCTACCAGATAAACTGCACGGGGGTTTAATAAATTATTAAAAATATACACAAAGATGCTTTGAGATCCATCTACAGCAACAGCAATGGATGCATGTAGCAGCAGCAGCAATGCACCTTCACTACCTGATAGCCAGTGGGCATGTTATAAATGGGCAGCCACTGCATATGCCTTCCCCAGGGAGAAACTGAGATTTGCTGCAGCATCCCCAGTCTGTGTTCCTTTCTCACTGGGACGGCAAGCCAATACCTGGAGTGGTGGGCAGGCAGAGATGTTGGGTAGTATTCTGTTTTAGGTTAGAGAAGCCTTACTCAAAGTTGTGGCTCTTCCTCCAGTGAAAGAGACACTTAAGATCAAGTCTCCTTAGGCTGGAAGAATGCTTTAAACTTTGCTAAGTGGAGTGGTTAGGAAGGATACAGGCCTTTGTCATAATCTCTCACAAGGGGAGCCCAAATAGGATGCAGTGAAATCCTACTATGACAATGAGATAGAATATTAGCACTCAAAGACCTTCACTGATCCTGATCAATCACCAGTCATGCTGTTTAATAAAATGTCTTTTCAAGGAATGATATTTTATCTCTGCCTAATCCAAAAAAAAAGAACATTCACATGCATTAAATGTAGCACAAATGTGTCTTTATTAATTAACGCAGCACACTAATAAACCGGTAAACTCCAAGAAGGCATTTTAAAATGTCATAAAGCAAGATCATTGTGTGTTGCTAACACCCTCGCTACATTGAATAACGGGGAAGTTGGATTTGCTCAGTAGTAATGAGTGTTTGATGAGAAGGGATTGAGGAAGAACTGAGTTCCCTATCTGAGTCTCTATACCCCTTGAGGAATGCTGGGAGTAGCTGCTGAATCTATTCTCCATTGTAACTGTAGGGTAGAAAGGAAAAGACAAGACTGGCAGTTTTCTGGGATGGTATTTTGCTCCAGTGGGAGCATTTTAATTTATAAAACTTCTTATCTACATAATATCATTGTCAAGGGTAGGGGTGTCCCATGAGCATGGATTCTAACATCATACTTCCGACACACATTTTTCTTCTTAGCGCTGTTTGGGTATCCCCTTTATGGGTAGATTCCCACCATCTCAAGATTTTTTCCTGTCCCTCTGGCTCATTTTCTCCTGACTCCCAACTCTTCTATTACAGCTGAACACTGTATCAACAACACCCTGGAGGATGGTGATGGGACAGACTGTTGAGAGGGAAACCCACATGGTGTGAACGATTGTTCTTAGGAAGTAGATGCATAGAGAGGCAAACAGGAGATTGTCTTCCACTGGAAGTCAAAGTAGTGGGCAACAAAAATAGCAATGGAGACATGGGGAAAAGCACATTTGATAAAATGTGCCTACGAGTGTGGGAAATACATGAAAGGTACGGAGCAAGCTAAAGGTATTAGCAAAACAGAACTAGATTTCAAAAAGTGGTCACAAAAAGCCAGACTGATCCTCCATCTCTTGAGTTATGCCATAAAAAATTAGGAACTGTGGGGAGAAATAAAAGTAAACCAGAACTTGGAGAAAGGCCACATTAAAGAGGATCCTATTAGGCCCTCAAGTATTATTTTATAGCTGGTTCTAATAAGAGAGATTTTTGGATCATTCCAGCATTAACTCTACCATAAAGCTCATGTATTTCAAAAATAAGGCATCCCAGGGTCTGAGGGCAGTGGGAGAGGTATAGCATGATGTTACTGTCTCAGCTGTCTCAACCCAAACTTCTGATAACAGCCCAAGTTCTCATCACATATTAATAGAAAGATGGAGTGTGAATTTTAGCTATCCCCCCTATAGGAGCCTGAAAAAATAAGCTAAATCTAATTAGTAAGCCATGCAAGTACAAAGCATGAAAGCTGGAATTTTATTCTGTGGTCCTCTCTTAGGAACTCGCAAGATGGAATATAAAGGAAGTAGCTGGCATGAGACCTGCTTTATCTGCCATCGATGCCAACAGCCAATAGGAACGAAGAGTTTCATTCCCAAAGACAATCAGAATTTCTGTGTGCCATGCTATGAGAAGCAGTTCGCCATGCAGTGTGTCCAGTGCAAGAAGGTATTATTGTCTCTTGCCTTTTGTGATGTATTTTTAATACTGCTTTACACTGAAATGTGAACGAGGCAGCCAAAGGACAACACTCCCAATTCAGAAACATGTGACATTTTAGATTGGTCCAGTTCTGCAGAGGCAATATTTAAGATACTGCAGACTGCTGAAATGATGACCATATTGCACATTTCATCTACTTGAAATCAACTAGTTCTGTTATAGTGAAGGGGTCATCACAGAAGTCACCAGCCAAAAAGATACTTAATCCATATAAACCCGAGCAAAGCCAGAACTGGGATGAGAATGATGAAAGAAAGTGCATGGCCATGGGAAAAATTAAATAAGATTGTAAAAGGAGTGCTTTTTGACTACAGCATGGCAGATCATCTCCATTTGAGAACAGATCAAGGGCTCCCACCCTCCAGGTTTCAGACATGGGATTCTGCAGACCCTTTCTCTATCTGTTTTTGAATAGATGTAAAAACAAGCCAACACCCTGCCCCAAGAAGTTCAAATTGGTGTACTTGGTTTTCCCCTTTCCATTTTATCCATCCAATAACCCTGTGAGGTAGGTTAGGCTGAGGGACAGAGCTACTGTCCCAAGATCATCCAGTGAGCAAATCAGAAAGGGGTTTTAAACACGATTCCCTTTAGTTCTGCTCTGACACTGTTATACTACACCAATTTAGTAAAAGCTCTCAGTAATTTTTTATAGCGATATGATGTTTTTTACAGGACAATCAAAATGCTACAACACCGTGTGCAAGCTTTGTTCAGTATTTATTGCATGCCATTTTGGCTGGTTCTAATAAAAGGTACCACTTTGCTTTTGGATTTTGATTTAGACCAAAGTGGCTCCCTGCAACTTGCTCTCAGTAAGCAAGCCTTTCAATATTGAATGTATGCAAGAGCAGGCCTTCGGACTTTGCTGGGCACGTGCCTCCTTGCTGCAACCTGAAGCGGCATTTCTGTGAACAAACTTGTTTATAAATGGAAACTAAAATGCTTATCTTGCAAGAGCATGAGGCAACCTTGGTGGCCATAATGAAGCTGAAAAGGTGGGGTTATAAGTGCTATAAATAAATAATATCTCTCACATGAAATATCACCATTTCTTCTTTCTTAAAATTTGTTACGTCAAAGAATGGACTCACAACAAATCAGCAGAGTTTTTCTAGACAATTCTTTTCTTCTACTGCTAATTAACAGCCCATCACCACAGGAGGAATTACTTACCGGGAGCAGCCATGGCATAAGGAGTGTTTTGTGTGCACTGGATGCAAGAAACAGCTGTCTGGGCAACGCTTTACTTCCCGGGATGAGTTTGCGTATTGTCTGAACTGCTTCTGCAGCCTCTATGCTAAAAAATGTGCAGGATGCACCAATCCAATAAGTGGTAAGTACCTTGGTTACTATTCTTGAAAACAGACAGACTTAAACCCATCCTGCTTACCAACTCTACCAAAAAAATTGCAAACCATTTCAGGGTAGAGTTTGGTGCATACAACCAAGTGTTGTCGTTCACCTTGTGCATAACAGAGCTTCAGTTACAACCAGAGCAACCCAGAACACACATTGTTGCAGAATACATCAACAATACAGAGATTAAAAAAAAAACAAATGGGAAAACATTGCAAATATTTACTGAATCCAAACAAGCGTAAGCAGAAACAGCACTAGTGGTTTTCTCCTGCATAAGGGTTTGTACTTCACTGTAACAGAAAAGTTTCTGCTTGTATAAGACCCAACAAGCAGATCACCATCTTTGGGTGCTTCCCTTTTCTGGTGCGGTGTTCCCAGGCGAGGTGCCAAACAGCTCTTCTGGAAGCAAAAGGTACCTGGGGACCCAACTTTTCACACATATATGTGCTACTTCTTGAAAAAAGTTGACTGCCTGAAGAAATAAAGGGGTGGATCCTATGAAGTGTGAATGGAAAGAGTTCATGCAATGCTTCTCTTCCACTTTGCTCTTTATCCTTCCCCACTGAAAAGCTGCTCCTGTGGGTCAGGGAGTTTGGAAAGACAGGGATAAAACACTGGAATCAGCAGCAGGGAAAAAATGGGGGGGGCGCTCCCCCCTGATCCTTGCACTTTCTTTTTACCTTCTTCTGTTTCACAGAAGATCTAATGGAATACAGGAAAAGGTCCACAGAGATATGCTGAGGTTTAACATTTCCAATGCTTGGATTCTGACCTGAAGCAGGAGGATGTTGGGCGGGGGGGCGGGGGGGGGGCAAAGGCTGCTGTGAGGGTAGGTACGGAAATTGCCTTGCTCTAGAACAACTCTGTTCATGCTAAATCTAAGGCCAGTACCTGCATCCATGGAACACGCCTCATCAAAAACTACTATTGGGAATCTCTCCCAAATCACTGCAGCTGTTTCTTTCCCCATCATCTGCTTTTACAGGGCTTGGAGGAACCAAGTACATCTCCTTTGAGGAACGCCAATGGCATAACGATTGCTTCAACTGTACGAAGTGCTCCCTGTCCTTAGTGGGACGCGGCTTCCTCACAGAGAGGGATGACATCCTGTGCCCCGAGTGCGGGAAAGATATTTAAGACTTCAAAATGGAATAAAAATAAGCTGCATATGTTTTCTAAAACGAATACTGTGTGTATGAGCTTTGACAGATGTGAGAAATGTAGTGTCTTGTTTTTCAACATCATATACTCTCAGCAATTAACTTTTTATTTTCTAGCTTGTGAAAATGCACTGGAGGAGGAGAGGGGGAGATCAGGTGATTTCGACATCTGCTGTTATGCCATACATTTAATTTATAAACCAAGATCAGCCAAATCACCAAGTGTTCAGATGTTACTAAAAAGAAATTTCTTTTTCAGAACGTTTCATCCTAATATTAAATATGATTTTTGAAGCGAGGGCTTTGTAAAGGATTACATAAAACACTTTTTAATGTTGCTAGATTGAGGGACATATTTATGATGTGCGAGTTGGCAAACGTGCAAGTGATTCTATGTCAGGTATGTAGAGGATACCATTAATAGAAAAATTTGTGTCACACCTTAAAGTAAGGAATTAAAGCTGCAATTCTATGTATACTAACACTGGAGTAGGTTCATTAAATTTAGTGGGACTTGCTCTCAAGTAAAGGTATACAGGATCAGTTTCAGATAGATATACATAATACGAATTATTTGCACATATCACAAGACCATTGTACAAAGTACATTCAGCAACCAGTTTTTGAAATTTCATTGCACCTTGTATTTTATTAAGTAATAAATTTCTAACACAAACCTGCTGTATTTTGGTCAACTTTTGATATCTTAAAATTCACATTTAATATTAACATTCTGGATATGTTTGGATATAAACCCTTTGATCTTGAAGTGATGACATGATATAAAATGGCAGGTGGACTACGCAAAAATCACACGGTCTTGAAACCTAACACTCCGAAAATCTTCTTGGTCTCTAAGGTGCCACTGGACTCAAATAAGGTGGCTAAGATAGACCTTGTTGCCAGCTCCACCTAATTAAATCAAGTTTTATCACATCCTGAGTAAAGTAATGAAACTTTTCCCCTGCTCCCTCGTTTGTGTTTGTTGTTAACTTCCGTACATTGAAGTATCTTGACTAGTCCTGCCTGACTTCTGGATTTTTTTCTTTGGACAAATTTGGCTACCTGCAACCTCCAAGAAAAAGGGAGAAATCAACAGCTATCCAATACCAACAGCTTTGCAAGACCATTAACAAAAATTAACAAAAAGCACTGTATAGCTACACAAATATTTTGGTTATTCACCAAATGTTAACAATTTTCCTTACTCTTCTGAAAGATTTAAGAATATGGAATACTACCAAATACGGCCCAAGTTAAAATATTCCAGCCTGAAATAGTACTCCACCCCCACCAAGTTGTTCATGACAGGAGGGCATTTGGTGCTGTAGAAGAAGGGAGAAAAAAAGTTGCAGCTCATGAATTAAAATCCTTCTTTCTCTGGCAACGTGCCTGCGGAATGAAACTCAGGGAATGGATAACAAGCCTTTCCCTCTATGGGTAATGAAGGGAGAACTATACATGCCTGAAATTAACGCTGTCACATACAACCATAGTTTTGGACAGCAAGTTCTTTCTTTCCTAGCTAATGAATAACGTACTCAGGAGTAGTATCTGCTATTCTTGTTTGGACCTCTCACAAAGTAGTCAGCCTCTGCAGTCAGATGATTGTTCCAAACCTGGAAAAGACATTAATATGGCTAAACACACTTGGCACTCACATTTCAAGTCGTCCAAATTTATTGTCAACTTGTCCAATTTATCCAGACATTTTAGCTCAGCATTTCAAAATATGGGATTGGTTCCAAAAGGCAAAACAAAACAAACCCTAAAGGAATGTAACTTGGTATGTGCACCCAATGTGGTTTTGGGCTTTCTTGAATGGCAGCTCCTGAAACTGAGATAATCAAAAAGAGATATTATTCAACATGATGGCCTGCTGTGTGAAGTAGAAACAAAATCTCTGAGCACATCTTAATAGTTCTTTGGATCCTAGCCGTAGTTTTAATTTCTCATATCTCAGTCATGGAACATTTACAGAGACTGTGCTAATCTGCCAGTCATAAAATACATTTCAATTTGCTCAAAATGGTATAGAAAAATCTCAAGTGTTAATAATAACAGCTTGGAGTCTGCCTAGATTTCTGCAGATTCAAGGAGAAGAGATTTTTGCTAACCTCTCCCTCATTCAGAGACTTCCAATCCCCACAAGCTATTCCTGGGGATTCTGCAGGAGGAATTTGGGGGGGGGGGAGAATCAGCAAAGGTCTTCCTTGTACCTATGGAAATCTAGGCAGGATCCAACGCAATGTTAACTTTATCAGGCAAGAGAGCATTTTCTGGGAAGAACTACGGAAACCTTTCTGGATGTATGCTAGTTTCAACACGATGATATTTAATATTTATATTAACCACTACAGCATTTAAACACAAGACTTTTGAAAAATGTACACAAAATAGAAGATCAAGCAAAGTGATGTCTGCATCCAAGATGAATATGAAACACTGAGGCAGTAGATCTGCTTCAAATTATACTTATTTTCCTACAAATTATACTTATCAGAAGACATTGAACACATAACTACTGTTGCAAAGACTTGGGTAATGAACAAAGGTGCAGTCATGCAAGGACAATGTCAACTTGGTTTAAGGCGCATGCCTTGGTTTAAGGCGCACCAGAAATCTCTCACCAACTACTAAAGAATTGTTTCTGTATAAACACAACACACAACTTCAGCATAGTTCTTTAAAAATTCAAGGCAATGCAGTCACACGGATCACATAGGTTCATTTATCAAGCTAATATGTTCTGTTACCCATACATTATGAGAATGCATTTAATTCCCAGGTTGGAAATTTATGAAAGCTTAACTACACTGATCAATGAATATAATAAATAACATGATGGATTCCTCTGTCAGTCAAACTGCTTTGTATTAGTGATCAGCTTCATATTGGCCTCATTAGCATTCACTGCCTCTACTCCAAGCACTCATGTGTTGCACTTCAAATGCCAGTATCACAGTTGCCACCCAGGAAGATATTTACTTACTTCCCATCTGGGCCTACAAGATCTTCTAACGATTGGTCTCCAGACAGCGCAAAATATGGGAACTTTAACAGATAAAATGCTTTACAAGTCCATAATATGTATTACATCACCTGCATAAAACCTCCCCCCCCAACCATTCAGTTGTCACCATTATAACATGATGCCTATATACTTGGCAGTAGGGATGTGCTCTTCGGGTTTTGGCTCTAAGTTTTTAACCCGGATTGGGCCCAATTCGGGATGTTTGGCATTGCCAAATCAGCCTCAGCATTGCTGAAGCGATTTGAGAATGCCAAAGGAAAGCTTACTGAAGCGCTTTGGAATGCTTCATTAAGCGGAAGTAGTCTTTCCCTTGCTGTTCCTAAGGAACGCCAAGAGGAAACAGTGCTTCCACTGCTAGTGGGGCTTTCTAAGTGACTGGGGTGGCCTACCCCTACCAGTCCCCTCAAGATCCCCCAAGTTTCAGGGAGCTTGGACTTCAGTGGCCATGTTATGACCCTCCCCCAAAGAAGGTGCCCCTATCCACCACTGATTTCCATTATTCCCTATGGGGAAAATTTGCGGTGGGGATTCCTAGGTTGGTGGAGTGCCCCTGCAGGGGACCCTCTCCTAACCCTCTTCTCATGACACCCCCCCCAAGTTTTAGGTAGATTGGACTTCGGGGGGACATATACCCCCCAAAGAAGGTGCCCCTATCCACCACTTATCTCCATTGTTCCCTATGAGGACCAACCTTCACACCAGAGAATCACACTAAGAAAAATTTAGGGATACCTTCTTTGGGAGGTCCTAACATGCCCCCGAAGTCCAATTTCCCTGAAACTTGGGGAGTCTTGAGAGGACAGTAGATCCCCTGCTAATTTGGTGCATTTTACTTAAAAATGCCACCCCCAGCTACCTAGAAACCCCCTCCCCCCATTTTCCCCTAGGGAATAATGGAGATCGGCAGTGGATAGGAGCACCTTCTTCGGGGGCCATAATTTGGCTTCCCAAAGTCCAATCTTTCTGAAACTTGGACAGCCATGAGAGGAAGGTTAGGAGAAGATCCCCTGCAGGTTTGGTACATTTTCCTTAAAATTGCCACCCCTAGCCACCTAAGAATCTCCCCAATTTTCATCATAGAGAATAATGGAGGTCAACAGGGGCACCTTCTTTGAGGGGGCCATAACATGCCCCCCCAGTCCAATCTCCCTGAAACTTGGAGGGGGGGGGATCGTGAGAGGATGGTTAGCAGAGGGTTCCTTGCAAATTTGGATAAGGGAAGAAAATGGACCCCCAGGCCCCCAGATACCTGGAAGCGGCATTTCTCATTGGAAACAATGACCAAATCTCCCCTAATAATCCTGAAGCTGTTTAAATATGTGAATCCAAAGTGGTTCTTTAGGGTGCACCCCTATTTGGCAGGACTCTGACAGGTTCTTGCTATATTGAATTATCTGACCATATAAATGAAAGGAGCTTTTAGATGGCTGTAGCTCACAACTATATCGTGACCCTCATCACTAGAAATATGTCCGTAGCGGTTATGGGGTGAAAAGACCAATGTATTTTACAAATTTTGTACTCATGTTTAGGGCTCAGGTTATGCCATTTACAAAAAGGGATACTTGAAAGCCCCTGCTGGAACAAGGATTATGCTAGAAATAACCCGGTTGTGATTTATTAAAAGTATCTGTATGTACAGGCACATTTAACTATAAATGCACATATGAGCACGCAGACACATAATTCCCAAACGAATTAACCTCAAAGGCAAACAAAATTACAAAGATGATCTATACAATTTATGAGATTACTTTTAACTCAAATTTATTTAAGTTAGATAAGAGTACTAAAAAGACAGCTATTTAGATACAAAACGCACAATATTAAAACTGCTGTACCAAAGTACAAAACTCGCACAAGTATTCAATCATCCAGCCCAAATACACTTCAAACATATCATTTTTAAGTCCTCAGAATGGAGACGATCCAACTTAATGAGTCCCCCATGATATCAACAAGAGAGTTAAACAACATACTTAACTTTCCCGTTGCAAGAAATGACACTTAAGTTTAGTTAGTTTTGGCTGTTTTTGCTCTTTATTTTTATAAGTAAGTTGAAGATTCTTACGACAAACCAATTCTATTTAAAAAGATGTGAATGGTTTCAAATTGACACATCTAGAAACTAAACTGCCACAAAATATTCCACTGAGAGGTTGCCAGCATCTTCAGAGCATCTGAGTAAATAAACTTTTACATTTCCATCCAATGGCTGCCAGGATGTAATGATGTTTATGGGAATATGATTATAACACATCCAGTTTAGAAAGTTTTTACAACATACAAGGAGAATCCATGGAGTTTCAAAGAAATCCGTGTTTGCTCACAGAAAGGAAAGAGGGAAGATTTGTTTGCAAACTTCCACTACTTATTCCCAGTACGAGTCTCCCTCTCATTCCAAATATGTGTCTTCCACATATGTATTATGTAATATACTTATACATGTACTGTTTTAAAGCACAGTATTAACTCACACCCTACATTTCTCTCTGAAACATTTTATATACTACATACAGCCTACTAGACAGTGCTTTCTTCTGTTTATCTCCAATGATAAAAGAAATCCATTTATCGCTAATGACAACAAAAACTTCAATTTGAAGCAAAGACATCACATAGTTCAGCTGCTTTCCCTAAATCTGTTCAAAGCAATAACAGTCTCATAGGAGGCTGAACAATTCCCAGATGTCATCTAAATACTGGATACTAACACCCAAGGATTTGAATTATTTTTCTATTCCGTATCCTAAGGCCTATCAACAGAATTGCTTTGTATAAATCCAGTCAGTTGCCATGGGAAGTCCAGCGGAACACGGAAGCACTATCTTCCACATTTCCAAATACACATGTACAGGAATTTGTATATACTGAAATCACTGCTGCTGTACAGTTGAGTGTGAATGGTTATATAACCACACAGATTTTCCATATGATGTCATGCAGGGCTGACCTATAGTGCACTTGACAATTCCAAATGAAGACTGGTAGAACAATCTTGTTGTCCCCAAACCAACCATTAGAAGGGAAGTAAATAAATCAAGGTGCAATACAGGAAATACTCTTAAAATGACTGGAGAGAAGATAGTTCTGCTTTATATTGTGTAGCTGTTAACATTATGAAGAAATCCACTGCAATCTGCAACCCTGGTTAAATATGATTTAAGAGTTCAAAAATATTATTTACATCCCAAGCACCTTATGGATTCACGGCCATGTTACATGCTGGATCTTCTTTTTTGCTTCAGTAGGTCGTAGACCATTCTAGAGAGGGAAAGAATGAAATAATATTGGATTTGGTATATTTAACCATTTAAGCAGACATCTTATGACACAAAGCATGGTTTGTGTTGCCATCTTGTGGCTAAAGTCAAAATATAATCTAGCTGCAAGTAAAAGAAAAAAGTCTAATCCGGATCCTAATCTGAACACTGGAATATTTAGATTCTATAGAGAGTGAGAAATCTACTGAAAATATTGATAGATATGCTTATATCTCCAATGTAAGTGATTTAATTCTACTTTGAGGTCTCTTTTTAATAAAGTTTATCTTCCAAAAAACAAGGAAAGCAAAGTCAAAAGAAACCTGCCATACTTCCAAATAATGGCTTGGGGCCGCGGGCTGAATGCACTTCTGTCCATGGGGTCACCCCCTTCTTCTGGTCCCTTCAGTGAGGCTCCTGGGGGGCAGGTGAACCCCAGGAAGAAGCATGAGTGGAAAGTCAGAGGACTGCAGCTAGAATTGGTAAAAATCCACTAGAGGATGGAAATTCTCAGCAGAACCCAAACCACTAACTCTAACATTTCATAAAACTGGCATAGAGATAGCCCAATCTTGGAAACTAAGTAGGGCTGGCCATGGTCAGTATTTGGATAGAAGACCACCAAGGAATGCCAGGGTTGCTATGCAGAGGCAAACTACCTCTGAATGTCTCTTGCCTTGAAAACCCTATGGGGTTGCCATAAGTCAGCTGTGACTTTCCAACATGTTTCTGAGCATGCGCGCACACACACAAGATGATTCCAAGGGAAAGCATCAATTTTAATGCCTATTTACCTATTTAGACTGATAATAAAGTTGTACAGGGGAGCCTGCAAAAATTGTAGGGAGACTCAAGGGAGTCGTGATGGAGTCCCAACTCCCGCTCCAGCTTTGCTGTTACCAGGCCTGGCATGGATCCCAGGCTCAGCTGTTTGGGACACCCTTTCCCTTTCCTTAGCTGCTACTTTTGGGTAGATGGGTGTGTAGGGGCTTGCAGGGATAGTGTGCTGGCCAGGGGCAGCTCAGAGATGTGGTGTGCAGCTGCCAGGCTTGCAGGGGCTTGATCACATGGCTGCCAGGATGGAGAGAGGCAAGGCTTACTTCCAGAACAGGCCGTACTCCTTTAGCAGCAGCAGCATGACCCGAGCCAGGCATTTTTAAAATCAGCCAGGTTGTTGGAGTTCCCAGCTACCATGCATTTCCTGTAGGACTGTCCAGTCTCTCATGGGGGTGGAGGCAGCGGCTGCCTCAACAACCCTGTGTTCTCCTCACTCAACACTCCACCTGGACCGTGTGACTGCCTGGCTTCCTCAGAAACACGCACAAACATGTGGTACACTGTTTTGGGGGAGAAACTTCCCCCGCAATTCACTGCCCCATACCATTCGGGGGGGGGGGGAGATTTCCCAAACCTCAGCCCAGGCTGCTGCTACGGAAAGGGTAAAGATTTCTTTTGGAAACTCATTTAATTGATTCCAGCCTGTCAGAATCAAGGAAGCAATGTACAGAAGCCTACAGTGAACTTGTTCATACAACTTTTGACATATGTCACAATGAAAAACAGCACAAGTCTTCTAGAGTATATATGTTTTTTAAAGTTATAGAACGTTGAGAATATACTTACTGCTGCATCTGATTCTTCTTTTGGAGCAGTTCTCTTTAATTTTACAACAGTAGGTCCTGTAGCAGGCACTAAAGGTGTCATCTTCTGACTAGACGTCATATTGCTCTTATTAATTATAATATTGTTCTTCTTGGCCTCATTAACGTCCTGTGATAAAATAGAGGCTGATGCACTTGTAGACGAATCTGAAGGATCTGAAAGTCTTCTACAAGTAGTACTGGTGCTTCCAGATATAAGTAATTTTAGACGATCAACAGCTCCATTCTCTGTCTTCCTTATTTTTATACTTGTGCTTGTTGAACTACCATCAAACACAATGAGAGGCCGTTTCCTTAGATTCTCCACAGCAGCCGAGCTGAACAAAGACATTGAATGCATCTTAGGAAAATATTATAGATCACAAATAAGACCTATAAAGAAATATACTCTCACACCAAGCTTCTCCACATAATACTTGGAATCATTCCACTGATTTCAGTGGAACTTTCCTCAAGTTTTTGTCCTTAGACGGGAATCCTATATTTGCAGAGAATTAATCTAATACCACATGGCAATACTAGTCTAATTATCAGATACTCACTTATTTCAAATTTATCTCACTGTAATGAGAGCTGTGAAAATATCAAAGTATTCATTTCAAAAACATTCTTTGTATATGATCTTCATCAGTAAATAGATCAATTAGTGCTGAACCACCATATTTCACCTGCCTAATTATTTTAGCTCCAGAGTCATAGCTATGTTAGTCTATTGTAGCAAAAATCAACAACATTCTTATGGCACCTTAAAGGCTAACAACAACCTAAGCTTTCATGAACTACAGCCAACCTCATTAGATGGACCACAGTTCATCATAATGAGAGCTATTTTAGGCTTCACAGAATGCGTGAGGGATTGCTCCATCTGAAGTTTCATTAAGAATTCAACCCCCCCCCCCCAATAAACTGGACCTGCCTCCTCCCTCTATTTCTGCATTCAGACATTACACAATAAAACAGTACACTTAAAAAGAACCTGCTATTTATAGAGATAGATGATTAACAGCCAGAACAAATAGTGAAAGCAAAAAGACCCCAACCTAGAATACAGCTAAATTTTATGGATTTAAATTCAAGTTCAATAGAACCAGTTCTCTCCCTCCAGCAAAACAGCTTCATTCAGCTGATCTCCAGACCATTTTGAAGACTGTATGTTGCCTGTTGCACATTCCTGTCTTGTGTTAAGATCCCTAAGCTCTTCTTCCACATTGGTGCTGGCTCAGCTTGTTACAATCTGGACTCTGGGGAAAAGCCAGAACTGTGTTCAAGGGGCTTTTTCAGAATCCCTTACAAATGACTGTATCCCTATCCTAAACGTGATTGAGCCATCTCCCCATTCTGTTTATTGGCAAGCAGACCTGTCTACATTAATTTCTCCTGCTTCATATTGAGTTACAATGTATTTGTGATGCTACTACTGCATGCGGAAGGAGGTATAGTAGCAGTGAAACATGTAATTTATATAGGACGTCAGAGATTTTAAAAATGTTTACTCAGCTCATCAGCAGCAGACAGATATTCTGCTCTCCTTGTGCAAATGTATTACACAAACAGCCCCACTAAGGAACAGAGGCACACTCAAGTGATCTGATCTCAATGGGCAATTCTCTCCTACTGACTTCAAACTGTCCTTACTAATAATCTCTTAGGGCTACGACGTTACGACTGGTTATGCGACAAAAACAGCCTAGGTCACCATGGTGAATGACTTGAGATGGCCAGGATTGCGACTGTTGATTCTCCTGGACCTCTTGGCAGCTTTTGATACCATCGATCATGGTATCTTTCCAGGCTTGTTTGGGATGTACTGTTCTGCAGTGGTTCCGATCCTACTTGGAGGGTATATTTCATAAGGGGGAGGTGACAGACTGCTGCTTAGCTCCTTGCCCTTTGGTCTATGGGGTCCTGCAAAGTTCCATCTTATTCCCTATGCTCTTTCAACATCTTCATGAAACTTCTGGGTGAGGTTATCAGATTTGAACTGGGTTATTACCAATATGTGGATGACTCTCTGTTTAATCTTGTTCTTCCAGCTGATACAAGGGAGGCTGAAGAAACACGGAACCAGTGCCTAGAGGCAGGTTTCGAGTGGATGTGAGCTAATAAACCAAAGCATAACCCCAAGAAGATGGAAGCGCTACCGGTGAGTGAAAAGTCTGACCCGGGATTTAAAGTATCACCTGTTCTAGCTGCGGCTGCACTCCCCTTGAATGGACAAGTCCAGAATTTGGGGGTGTCCTTGGACCCGGCCTACTATTGAACAAGCAGGTGGCAGCTGTTACCAGGAGTGCCTTTTACCAGCTTCATCCAGTCAGCCACTTTTTTGCGCAGAAAAGATCTGGCTGCTGTGCTGCATGCCCTGGTTACATTTAGATTAGATTACCACAATGCGCTCTTCATGGGGCTGCCCTTGAGAAGTATTTGGAAACTTCAATTGGTGCAGAATGCTGCAGGCAGGGTTTTGACTGGACTGGGTCATAGGGACCATATCAGTCCATTCTTGGCCCATCTACACTGGCTTTAAATTCATTTCCAGGTACAATTCAAGGTACTGGGGCTGCCCTTCAAAGCCCTATATTGTTTGGGACTAAACATACCTGAAGGACCACCTACTCCCTTATGAACCTACCTGACCACTGTGGACATCTTCCAAGGCCCTGCTTTGGGTGCCCCCCCCCCACATTCTCAGATTAGGAAGATGGTGATCCAGGAGAGGCCCTTCTAAGTCATGGTGCCAAAACTCTGGAGTTCTCTCCCCAGGGATATTTGTCTGTCACCTTCTATTGCCATCTTCCACCAGGGGGTGAAGACTTTTTTGTTTCACTTGGTATTCCCTCAATGACCCCTCCTTCAAGCCCAATGTTTTGTTTTAAATGTTTTAATTATGGTTTTTTGGTCTTGTTTTTTTTAATTATGTGTTGTTATTTAGTTTTAATTGTTTTAAAATGTGGTTTTATTATGTATGTTTTAATTTTTTAGCCACCTTGGCAGCCCTCATTATGGCAGAAAAGTGGGATTAATATTGTGTTAAATAAAATAAATAAAACTTATTTATCACTGGGAGATACAAATAAAATACTTTCTGAAAGATTTCAGAGAAAATTCAAGAGCAACAACCAAAAAAGAATTACCTCTCACTGACATATTTCAACACCTTCTGACTTCTTTTCTTTTCCATCACTTTCCCCCATCTTGAGTTAGGCAAGTTCCGCTGAGGCAAGGGTATAACATGTTGAACATAAAGATCAGTAAGGCCTTCTTTACTGACCTTCACTTCTTCTTCAACTGGTATATTTTTCTGTTAAAAAAGCAGTCACATCTACAATGTTATATGAGTGAAAATCTCTTAACTGCAATAAATAAAAATATTTTCCCATGTTCATAAAAAAGTGAAGATTTTCATTAAAATAAAAAGGAATGCAGAAAGAATTGTTGACAAATTTTCTTCTCAAATGTTCGCTGTACCTATTCCACTTTCTCTTTTGGGACACAGAATTAACTTCACCCACAAAGGTACATTTCATCCTCCTTAAGGTTTATTAGATGAAAGCTATATGTAGAAACTTGGATTTGCCTCTTTGCCAAATTTAGTGGCTTCTGGGAACTGACAGAGGGCCTAACTAGGTAAAAGATATACTACATACAGGTAAAAGATATACTATATACATAGAGAAAATTAATTATAACTTTATACAGGAGAAAACCACCGGAGTTCAGAGGACATATCTAATTCATATATTATATACCATGGGTGGCCAAACAGTGGCTCGGGAGCCACATGTGGCTCTTCTAAACATACTGTGTGGCTCCCGGAGGTCTCTGAGTATCGCCATGGCCATACATTTTATTTATTTCCCTCCCTTTCCTTCCATGTCTTTCCCTCCTTTTCCTTCCTTCTTTCCATGTCTTTCATATTTTCAATAAAAATGTTGTGGTTGCTAGTTCTGACTCAGAAAATACCTGGGGACTTTGGGGGTGAAGCCTAGCAAGGATGTGACATCACTTTTGTGTTGTCACTTCCAAGTCAAAGGTCAGGTGATTGTTCTTTCCAAGCTCCACCCCTTCCAATGATGTCACTTCCAGCATACTGCAGCAAAACCCCACCCCTTCTTGTGATGTCACTTTTAGGACACTGTCCCAAACCCGCCTCTTCATCTTTAGTTACTTCAATGCATCATGTCTTGCAGCTCTCAAACATCTGACGTTTATTCTATGTTGATCTTACATTAAGCAAGTTTGACCACCCGTTATATACTCTAACTTTACCATAATATAAAAGGATATTGCACTGCTACATCCCTATGAACATAAAGGCTTCAGTAGCATGCTGCTGTTCTTAAACACTTCTTTGAAAGTAAATATGCTGGTTTTTTTTTAAAGAAACTGGCCTAATCCTAGCCTCACATGTAGATATATACCAGTCAAGTAGTTTTCTTGGCAAAAATATAAAATAATACAGAAAACTTAAGTTGATTAAGTTCTTCATGTCATGCTGTTGTTAATATAAACCATACTAAGACAGGACAAGATCAAAAACGGTGGCAACTCAAATAGATTTCACTGGAGAAGAGAGATTCAGACCTGGGACTCCCAGATCTAGTCGGACACTCTAACCACCACACTACATTGGTTCTCTCTACACTAGTGAAAGCTGCTTTGGGTCCCCATTAGGGAGAAATGCAGGGTATAAATGAAGCAAATTAATAAACACAGCAAAGATTCTAGAGCTGAAGATTTCCCAACTTTGGCAATGTACAGACTTCTTCACAATTACATCTTTTGCTGATGTTGTAAGCACACACTTAAGAAGTTTAAACATACTTATCTGTAAATACAGGTATGTTAGTGGAACATGTGTTAAGTAGTCAGTGAACCCTCTCCTTTCACAAAAATCCTATATAACATACAACACACCCCTGAAGAACTGTCCTAACAGAAGGGCTTCTGACAAGTTCTTGAGTTGCCAATTATTTAAACAGCACCTACTTCATTGTCTTTCAATAGTATCTTGATATGCAGACACGTGCAGGTGAGAACATTTACTTCTATGCCATAAGAATGTAAGAAGCAGCCCTGTGGGAGCAAAGCCTTCTGGCCGAGCAGTATTCTACATCCCACATGGTCCAAACAGACACACTGGAAAGACCCAAAAGCTGGGGTACAAAGGCCCTTGTTGCTACAACTAACTCACAGGCATACTGCTTCTGGACATGAGAGTTCCATTTAACCACCACTTTAGTGGAGCTCATGCCTGTGTAATTCCATTTTTTAAAAAAAAACTGTTAAAAGGGTAGCAAAAAAAGCTTCAAGCCTGCCACTCTTAGTGGATTAGGCTAACTCCAGGGGAGTCTTCCACAAAATTCCCTCAAGTCAGCTGGCCTGGCAACCAAAGGGCGCCCCTGAAAATAAGTGCAGCGCCATTACCCTTTGAGAAATGGCACTTTATCCTACTGAAGCCTCTGAGGGTCCAAAACTCGCAACACCTCAGGTGGGCCAGAATATGGCCCCAAACGACATCTCAGATTGCCCCAGGTTGGGGGGGGGGGGCAGGAGCACTAGCCCCGCCCCTTTCACAGAGCGCGCAGGCGCCTGCGCAAAGGAGAGCCCCCACTCACTGCATCGTGTCGCTACCTGCTCCAGCGTAAGCAGCAAAAATTCCTGCGAGAGCAGCTCCGGGTGCAGCAAAAGGTCCATGTCCGCGCGCGCTCGGCTGCCGCTGCCATTGCTACCTCCTTCCCTCACAGATTGCTCAAGGACCCCGCGCGCCGCCATCTTCCCGAGCACAAACCTGATTGGCTGCTTGAGCATTCCTTTTTTGACGTCACGTCGGGGCTTACTTCCGATCACTTCGGAATTCTTGCGACAGGGAGCTTGGGAAGAGGGCGGGGTGAACGAGGGAGAAAGAAGTCGAAGGCGCGCGTGTAAGTGACGTAGAGGAGAGGCGGTGTTTCTCGGTTAAATAGGGCGGGCTTACTGGTCGCACATGCGTTGTTAGGATCTAGTCGGAGTGTCTATTCTATGTGCTTTTGGGGAGGTTTCCCTTGAGGATCTGAGTATGGAGAACATACTGAGCAGAACTGCTTCTTGAATCCTGCACATAAAAAGTTGGGTTTTTTCCTCTTAATAAAGTTAACCACACTGCACTGATCCCACCCAGAATTATACACCCACGTGGAAAATGTAAGCCTTAATTCGTCTTAAAACTGGTGCGTTCCAGATTCAAATCTCCAGTCAGCCATTAAGATCTTCCAGTTACTCTCTCTCAGTCTAACCTACCTCACAGAGTTGTAAGGATAAAAAGAGGGAACGTGCTTATTTCCACTGGACTGTTAGAAGAAGAGAATAAAGATGCAGTTTGAAAACATCTTTGTGAATACATGACAGTATTTAGACAACTGGAGGGAAAGTTGTACTGTTTAACTTCCGCAGTTTGTATGATGATGCTGTATACATACAGGCTTAGGGACGAGGTGAATAATGAAATTACATTTTCTGAGTTGTTTGTACAACATTCTTAGGTAACTGGGAAACTACTGCATGACCGGTTCCTGAAACACCTGATTAACACTTAAGATTACATCCAGCAAATCCTAAACGGAGCCAATCCCTTCTAAGCACACTGACTTCAGTTGACTTTGAAGGGTGTAACTGATTAGTGACCTAGTATTCGCCCATGCCTGTTTATTTGTGCTATTTGCATCTGCTGTCATGATGGCTTTTATAAGATACTGCATGAAAAGGGATGGCACAGCTCCTTACAAGCATCTGAGATCTTTTCATATCTCCAGAATGTAATGAGAAATATTTCTGAATCTAACAAGTGGCTTCTTTCAAGAATCTGTACATGTTATGCTGGTGATTAATGGAACCAAGTAAAGTTTTATTTATTTAATTAAAACAGTTATATGCTGTTTTTCCACCCAAAATAGAGTTCCCAAGGCAGCAAACAATAAAAACATATAGACTTAAAAAGCAAACATGCACACAATTGGAAGGAGGGCCAATAAGAGTTTACTGCAGGGGACACCAAATGAAACATAAAAATGTTCACCTGGTGGCAGAAGAAAATGACAGAGGGAGACGAGAATATCTCTGGGGAGCCAGTTCCAAATTTTATATTGTAAGCTGCCTTGAGCACCTTTGGAGGAAAGGCAGCTAATAAATTTTCAAATAAATGAAAATTTTGGTGCCATGACCAAGAAGGCCCTTTCTGAAGTTGCCATCCATCTAGCCTCAGATTGGAGGAGTGGCCTGGAAGAGAAGCATTGGAGTGTGGATAGAGAGGCAGGCAGACAGACAGATAGAACAAAGGTTAATTGTACCTAACTCCACATAAAAGACGTCAAAGAACATCAATTAGCAGGTCGTATAATGAGGTTTACAGTATCACCCTAAGCAGTTATACCCTTTTAAGCCTATTGGCTTCAGTGGATTTAGAAGGCTGCAGTTTTGTTTAGGATGGCATTAATAGACTCCACAAGTTATTCATGGTGCTGTTGGATCCGAATTAATGGGAATGGGGGCACAGGCGTATTTTGATTAGGTCAGAGGTGCAAAACAGCTGCTTATTTTCTTGATTTCGTCCTTATCAAGTCAAAGTGTACAGGATAAAACATCTTTGTGAACGAGTACCTGGATGCAGTGTTCAGCATGCAATGGCCATGCTTGTGTTTCATCTGGTTGCTGTGGACTGTTAATGCGCAACCCAGTTCACAGAAAAGTTTATGTGAATAACCAAACCATTTGCTTCTGCTTGTCTTAGGTAATTTTTAAATTGTCTCCAGGATGTGTAAAGGCTGACGCATGCTAACAAAACCATAAATGTTTTAGTCTTTGATCTCTGAAGCCTAATTACAAATTGGTTGTTCACTATTATGCATAGAAATAAATTCCAACTTTGTTTCCAGCATCAGATTTAAAATGGGAGTTCCCACGGCTATAAATCTTAGCCCAGAAAATCAAACTTGAACACATGAAATCATCATGTATTACTCAGACTAGAATAGAATGAAGCTATACATTTTATTGTTTGTATATAGATTTTATATTTGTGTGTGGACCATGCTGTTAAGTTGATGTTGGTTGTAATAAATGTTGGTTGTAATAAATGTGATGAATGAATGAATACATGAACTTATAGGACACTCACTGGTTACAGGTCTCATTTTTTCTGTCCTGCAGAGGACACTAGACACACAACACATACTCACAAATAATTAACGAAGAAACTTTGCTGTACCGGTTAGTGATATTTGAGTGCTTTCTGATCTTATGTGACTAACAGTGCAATCCTAAACAGAGTTACTCCAGTCTAAACCCATTGTCTTCAATGGGTTTAAACTGGAGTAACTCTTCCTAGAATTGCACTGGAAGTCATTCTGGAGTAACTGAATTTGTACTAAATCAGCATAATGCATTTCCTGTTGTGGCTTTTGCAGAATTCTAAATCTGGACTATTTGCTCCTAAGCTGTTTTCTTAATAAAGCCTGCTTTTTTTGTTTCTTTGTGGTTCTTTGGACTTTCAAGCTTATTCTCATCCCATCCATTACAGTCTTAATCACTGCTAGAAGACGGACTGCAGAGATACACTGTTCTGATGACATCTGGTTACATCAGCAACAGCAATTCATTGAACCTTTGCTTGGGTTGGGTGAACACTGGAATATTTCTGTAAAACATGGTGCGTGTGTTGCGATCTAATGCACTCTAGTTAATACAGCCCTGATACCTCATTTCTTTGTTTCTTCCTTTCCACCAACCAAAGGATGCACACCATTCAAATTACTAACAATGCAACAATAAATACCATTTGCATGGACCTACCACTGATTTCAACTGCTTTAAACTTGTATATGTCTTTACACTTGTGTATGTGTTTACCTTATGGTATTGTATTGAAATGTACTTACTTGATCCTGATTGTATTAACCTCATACTGTGTAACCCGCCTTGAGTGTCAGTGAGAAAGACGGACTATAAATGACATAAATAAATTAGAAGATGTAAGAGCTGTTGATATCAACGGCACTTCCTCATAGTTTAGGATTTGGTATATGAAGCACCTGCAGAACGCCTTTCCTTTACGCAACAGTGCTTTTATTTTTTAGAAGATTCACTGCAACTATCAACATATTCCTTCTGAATACAACGCCACCCTATGCAGTTACTGCGGTCACAATAGACTTTATGGTCTGCTGCCATTTCTCTTTCACGCACGACTGTTTTAGGGTAAAAGGATTCCAGAAGCACCAAGCCGGCGTAGGGCCGTGAATGTCACACTCAATGCGCCTCGGGCTCCGGCTGCAGTCTGCACAGGCACGCCTCGCTGCCCGAGGAGGAAGGGGAGGCGGAAAAGGCTCCCTCGACAGCCGCCCTGCCTCGCCTCGCCTCTCCCCGGTGGATTTCCCGCCTGCCCTTTCCCTGCCCGGCCTCCCTTCCCCTCCCTCCGCCAGTTACCAGGAGGAGCCTGGCAGCGAATGGCGCCTGCCTTGTGACCGGAAGGGCCGGGGAGCCGCCCCCGGAGGAAGCCTCGGCTGCGCTGGCTCGCAACGGTGGCGGGAGAGCGGCGGAGACGGCCGGGCCTGAAGCGAGCCGGACCGGTCGGCCTTGCCTGGACCGAGGCGCTGGCTGATGAGCGGGTGAGTGTGGAGGGTGGGGCGGCAGCGTCCCTCTCCCCCTTCTCCTCCACCCCTGCCAGCCTAGGCCCCGGCTGTCCTCCCTCCGTGCCCCTGCCAAGGGGCAGCAGTCCGATGTTCTGCCCACCTCGGGGTGGGCGTGGCGGCGTGGCTTCGCCGGGGCTGGGGATGCCCAGCCCGGCTCGACTGGGGCTGCTGTGGAGAGGCAGCCATGTCAGGCCCCCTTCTCTGAGAAGAGCGGGGTGTGGGGGGCTTGGAACGGGAAGAAGGGTGGAGGGCTCGCCTGTGTGTGGAGCAGCCGCAGCCTCCTTCTGAGGAGGCGGGGAGGGGTTACCTGTCAGCGAGGCCTGTGCCATGTCCTCCATTAAGACCGACCAAGAGGACACAGAGTCATGGGCTAAATTCCAGATTTTGGGAGAGGAGGAAAAATAGCGTTTGTGTGGATGTGGTGGAGAAGCTTATATGATACGGTGTGGTAATCTATGTTTTGGGATATATATCTCCATCTCCTTTGAATATATTGCGCTATAGCAATCATGTAACTGGAGGATTTGAATCCAATGGCACTTCAGAGACCAACGAGATTTTCAGGGTATAACGGGGTATAAACTTTCGAGTTTAGATACATAACTGGATCTGTCTGGGTGGACAGGAGAATATAGTCACAGATGGTCACTATAGTGCAATGATAGAGCAGTATCCAAATAGTCTGTGGGTGCCTGGGATATACAGGATGTTCATGTGCTCCTCTATAGAAAACTAGAAAGCACAGTTTTAACCTAGCTCTCTCTGAGAAACCTACAGTGCACTGTATTGAAAGCCTTTTTAAGCCCACAGGATTTAGGTTTGCATTGCTCCTTTTTTATCATAGAGGGTGTGTGTATGTATGAATGAGCTTTCATTTATGAGGGTACTTAGAACTGTGTATCTGAAATTCATGTTTACTAATCCAGTTTTGAGACAGAAAGCCAGGGTAGTGATGTCTCTGTCTATAAAATAAAATAGTCACAACTTGCCTTTCTTACCATAAAAGAAGGTCCATGGCATCTATTAAGACGCAAGATGAGTAAATCTGGGTACAGCTCCCCAGAAACATTTAATAGCATTATAGGTGAATAGCATCTTCTCAGACTAAAGTAACAAAAAATATAAGAACAATTATAGTGCAGTTCTAAGCAGAGTTACTCTGGTCTAAGCCCATTGATTTCAGTGGGCTTAGACTGGAGTAACTGTTTAGGATTGCACTATCAGTCTTCTTGGAATACCGTTCTAATTTCAAAGGGGCTGCTGGAGAAAGAAAAACCTAATCTTGTTGAGACAAAAATGCAAACATTGGAAATGCTGTTAATACACCACCTTTGGAAATTTGAGTTGTCCCTAAAACTTCATAGTACTTTGAGTGTCATAGTCTTACACCTTGATTCAACATGTACTTAGGTTCTGTCCTGTGTTATGTTGCTGAATCTTTATAATGGTTCCTGTTGTTGTGAAGAAGTTGTGTAACCTAAAAAGAATAAGACTGTGTGCAGTTTCATTGTGGACAGAGAAAATTCAGTTGACTTAACAAACAGATGTGTTATGTTTTGCAATTTTTGATTAAACTACTTTGTTACTGGTGTGAGTGTTGTAATACTTAGTTGTTGTGGCTTCATGTTGCTGGCACTGTTCTTATTTAAGACTGGGTAGTGCTTTATTCTATTGGATAACAGAATAAAGGAAAGCATAATCAAGATCATATAAGTTACTCTTAGATATCTAATTTTGAAGTCATTTTAGAAAAATATTTTGCAAACATAAAAACGTTTGATACGTTGAAATTTTAAAAATGCAAATGCCTGGACCTTATTAAACTTCATTTACAAGTATATACAATTGTAGATATGGTACAGCAAGTTTCTGTACTCTAAGGTACCTTATTTATTGTTAGTTAGGAAAACGGCGAAAGAATAAGAGTTGGAAACAGAAAACAGAAACACTCAACACTATAGTAAACAAAAGTAGTATTATGTAGATTTGCAGTCAACTTTACATGTAATCAGCATTACCGAAGGAAAGACCTTCAACGTGTATTTATAGTGAGATTTGTGGTATTCATCACATGGATAATTTTGTCATGTGTCTTACTAATAGCTCAGTGAAACAGGGCTACCCACCTACATGGCACCACATATTCAGGGATTTTACAAGTTTAAAGAGAGAGCTTGGTCTGTGTAAAAATAAAAACAGTCCAACCAGGGCTGAGCATGTTCATTGAACTCTAGGACCACAGAGTGTTGAGAGCATTTGAGTGTTAGTTGAGGAAGGGGAAGGAAGGGAAGGGTGATTTTGGGATTTTTGAGTCCCTAAGAACTTATAGTATACTTGAGTGGGGAAGTTAGTTAGTAATGGCAGGTATCTCCTGACCCTGATTTACCCCCTGTAAACTTTCTATTTTATGGGTTTAGTTAACTAGGATCGGAGGACTTATCACTCACCCAAGAACTTTTTCAGCTGAGAAGGGGATAGAGCCTCTAAGAATCTATAATATCCTGGAACAGGTGGTGAAATTAGGATTTAGGTTGCATGCATCATCTTAATTCTCCTCCCCCCTGCCATTCCTCTCTAAGATGTGGGGAAAGGAAAAAATACCCCACGCTGCAGTTGTACTATTAAACATTTTCCTGATCCACCCACAGAGCTACAGGGCAGTTGTGCCATAGAGCTAGACTTCTACGTTCAGGTGAACAGGAAGCTGTTCCTCTAGTTCTAGGATCTGGTGCTGTGATGATAGGAAGGAACATTTTCTGATCATTTCATGCATATTCAGACATTTCTTGTGGACTTCCCCATTTGTTTTCCATAATATGGAAATTGATGACTGAGTGCTTATAGGTAGGACTGAGCATGCTTATTGCCTTCAAAGGAATCGTGAATATTCCGAGCTATTGAGCATCAGTAGAAATGGAGGTGGGTTTGGAAAAGAAAATTAGCCTATCCAGTACCTTAATAACAGATCATTGAGCAGGAGATTTGGGTGGGTGAATGGGTTGGTGAGGGGGATTTACCTAGACATACATGCTTAGCTCACAAAGGCTGTAGTAGTTTGCAGCTGTCTTATCTATGACTGAATATGATCACAATTTGGAAATTTCATCAATATGCCAGCACTTTATGCTGCTAAAGCTATGAAATAAGTTTAGATTAGGTAAAAAGGTCAGTAATGCATATATTTCTGTTTTATCCAAAATATGCATAATTTTCCAGGGAGGGGAGAATTTTTATGGCTTCAAAATTTCTGGTAACTTGCATTTATAATAAAAAATATCATGCATTTATGTGGCATGTTTCAAATGCTTAAAGTGTTTCATAAACATGATTAAAGTAATGCTTCCAATAGCCCCATAAGGTAGGTGGTTATTGTTATTTTTAATGTATTGCATGTCTGCTTTGACTGAAAAATAGTGGCTTGCTTAGAGCTCATGGCTGTGATATATGTAAATTGGGGGTGTTATGGATTGGGGAGTGGGTTCCTTCCTCTCCCTGATCCTGGGTAATTCAGTAGTGTGCCACCATCCCAGCCACAAACTAGGCTTTCCCCTTCCAGCTGCTGGGGAGAGCTGGTTAGCTAACTAGCATGTAAATGAGAACGGACACAACTTTTATCATAACCAAGGAAGGTTTACTACAGCAAACTACAAAAAGAGAAAGAGGACTCAAGTAAGGGAAAATAGGGTTGTCACCTGGGGTTTTGTAACTGTTTAAAATAAAAGAAGTATAGTTGTTCCTAATTAATTTACACAGTCAGAGTTACCACAATATATTTTATTCATCTCCTGTTTGAGATGGGCAGTCCAATGTCTAGGAAGGGGGAGAAGGCCTACCATCCATGACCATCTGTACTCTATCCTAGGAAACTGGAGCCAGCTAAATGGCTGTTTGCTCTTTTTGTACTCCCCCCCACACACACACACACACAAGGGGAAAAGGAGTCCCCTCCTCTGAAACCAGCCTCTTCCCTAGGTCTTCATGGCTAGGTGGCCCTCTGGTCATGCATCTCAGGTAGGACTTGTCTCACGGGTCTCTGGTTTTTATGACAGAGGCAGAAGGCTAAAACAACACACAATACATTTATCCCAAGTGTGTGACTTTTTTTCAGCATCTGGTGAGAGGTGCGGAGGGAAAGCACATGGCCATTCAGTTGCCCCCTTCACTCCCTGCCTCTCCAGCTTGATTATAGAAAGGCAAATTAGAGGTCAGTTTTGATATTTAAAAGGCTCAGGGCCTGATTCTCACAGGGGGCTTCTTGGATCACACTACCAGCTGAAACACTATATCAGCTCTCCATGTATATTTATTATGTCTGATTGAAGTAAGCACACACACGTTATGTTTTGGTGTGGAGTGGACAGCTGTTCAGGAGTGTGTGTGACATATATATATGCATATTGGCTTGGAGTGTGCAAGAAGTGTGACTTTGTTGCTTCTTCCCTTCTGCTGCAGCCCACAGTATCTTCCGATGTTCTGCCCCTGGGCTGTGGGACAACCAGGAACAGCATTTTGGGGTGCCTTTTGTGCTACAGCAGGAGGGGGGAAGAAAAAATGTCACCCTCTGTGGATGGAAATCTTCTCCCCACAGAAATGGTCTGATGGATTCAAGCCAATGTAAGTAAGGATAACACAGATTGTGTATTGTGGCATAACTCTTTAAAGAAATACTGAATGCAACATACACATTCAAACAATCTAGACAGTTGCTGGAAATTAATTTAGAACATGTGGTTTAAGGATACATATACTCTTTGGCAGTAAGGCTATATATAACTGTAGTAAATAAAAAAAATTGCAAGCTTACATAGAAGCAACAAAGTCTCATTGAAATCAATCATATGTTGAATTTTTCCAAGTAAGAGTTGGTGTTACGTATGCAAGTAATAAGTAAAACACCAGATGTTGGCCTGCGTCTTAGGGGTTTTTTTTAGCTGCTGAGATTTATCTGTTCAGACTGTACAGCCATCATTGACTCACTCAGGTGGTGTTACTCCAACAAGTACTTGAACCAGAAAAGTTTATTTACTTACTTCATTTATAGTCTGCCTTTTTTCTCTGAGATGTAAGGAGCATTGCAAAATTAAAAGCAGTGCAATAAAACTACCCATTTTTTCAGTCATTAGAACGGCAACCCTGTTCCTTTTATTAAAGATGCTCTCCATTTTACACATTCTTTCGGTTATTAAAAGTGGGAGTCTTCCTAAGAACGCTCAGGTATGGACCGTAGTTGTATATTGAACAAATTTGAATTTAGTTGGTTTGAGTCATAAGTGCAACGCATGTGTGGCGATACATTTCAGATTATTCATTCACAATTTACAGGCATAAGTAATCTCTCTCTCTCTCTCTCTCTCTCTCTCTCTCTCTCTCTCTCTCTCTCTCTCTCTCTCTCTCTCTCTCTCTCTCTCTCTCTCTGCGTTTCTACTGAGAGGTAACTAGTGGTGTTGATCACACCAATGTGACAGTGAAGGAAATATATTTCAGATGCTCTCTCTTCTTCATTACACCCACTATAGAAGTGTTACAAACATTAAACAAGGAGACTGAACTCTTTAAGTTTCTTGAATCAAATCAGAGACTTTGAGATTCAGTTTGGGAACCCGGATCCAGACCCCCCGATAAATTTGGGTAAATCGGAGAAACATGGCTTCAGCCTCTGGCCGGCTCCTTCCTGGCCTTCTTTCACGTTTTTTCCCAAGAGGGGAGTGGGAGGAGGGAGGCAGAGGGAGGAGAGACGGGCTTTGGTTTGGATGGAATTCTCTGTTTTGACATGATTTTCTGGTTTGATGTTGGTCCCCTTGATTCACTTTGGTTCTGGGGAGATTCTATCCATTCCCTTGCTTCAGTGTGGTTCTGTTGGGCTTCCTAATGCATGTAGGAGTGTGCCTTTGGCCACTGGCAGCCTTGTCCCTGGGTGTTTTGGACTGAGAGCCTGCTTGGAAATGCTTTCCCCATAGGAAACAACGGAGAGTGGCTGGAGGGCTCCTTCTTCCGGGGCCCATAGAACTGGGTCCGGAGTCCAATTTTCCTGACTTTAGAGGACAGTTAGGCTCTCTGCAAAATTGTTGGAATTTGCTTGAAAAGTGATTCCCCCCCCCCAGCCCTCCACATAGTCCCCCAGATAGTTTTCCCCATAGAGGATAATGGCTGAATAAATCTGGGATTCTCTGATCTTTCTTAACTGGATCAGAGAATCTTTCCTGGATTTCAGGAATCCTGGAGGTTTTTTTGTGGGACGGTGCACACCCCTAGTTGGAACCACATGTTGCATATTGCACTGTTTTCTCCTAGACAGGAAAATTCAGGAAGTGAAGGATTATAATAGTCCAGTAGATAACAGCCTGGATCCAGTTTGTGAGAGTAGCTTTAGATGATAATGAAATACCTGCTAGCACTTCAGTATTAGAACACTCATCTACTAAAGTGCAGAAATCTGTGCAAAGTCTCTCTTTCTCTTTGTTTTAATGCACCCTTCTCATGTTTTTTATGATCTGATTAAACCACTGTGACTTTTATATCCATATTATTTTTTCCAGTAAACTGCTAAATAGTTATGGGGAGTAATCCTGACCAGATCTACTCAGAAGTAAGTGTCATGTTGTTCAGGAAAGTGCCTTTAAGATTGAAGCCATAATATGTAATTAATTTGTGCACATACTAGATGAAAACAGGAAAGCATTTGCTATAGTTAGCAAGTCATAAGGCTGCTGCTTATATGGATGACATGTTATTCTGGGCAAAAAGTTCAGACCAATATGTACGTATGTATGAAAGGGGAATGTGGTGCAATTTGATCACTCTGGTGTTTGGAGACTGCAAAAAGCTCCGTTGTTATAAGGTATAGTTTGCAATTCATTGATGGCTCAGAATAGCAGCAGCAATATGTTTATCATGCACAGGCAATATCTAGCAGCAGCTCAAGAGCAATAAAGTGCAACATGCATTGGGACCCCTTATGAACTTCTGCTTTTTTGTTTTTGGGAAATGTTAGTGAACGGAAGGCCTGGACTGATTCATTTTAAATGTCATTTTTGTTACTGTGTGGCTGAGAGTAAAGATGTTCCTTCTCTCTTTTTACTTAGCAGACCATCTGGAAAGCGCAATGAGTGTCAAGGCCTTCAAACTGGTCCCTGCTGTTGAGCGGGAGATGCTAATGGGTGAGAAAACTCGTATCAATATTGAATGCATCGAATGCTGCGGAAAGAACCTTTACATCGGAACCAATGATGGTTCTATTTATCACTTCCTCTTGGAAGAAAGAAATTCTCCATCCGAAAAAACAAGTTTTTCTGTTACCAAGCAGCTACATAAATACTTGAGTGTGAGGAAGGCTGTGGGTGAGTTGAAAGCCGCTTCTGCGCTGAACAGACTCCTGGTGCTTTGCGACAGTACCATAACACTAGTGAACATGATGAACCTCGAACCCATCCCCACAGGGGCTCGAATCAAGGGAGCTGTGACGTTCACATTGAATGAGAACCCTGTAAATGGGGACCCGTTCTGTGTTGAGGTGTGTATCGTGTCAGTCAAACGGAGGACCATCCAGCTGTTCTTGGTATACGAGGACAGAGTCCAGATTGTGAAGGAGGTTTTTACTCAGGAGCAGCCCTGTGCTGTGGCTGTGGACGGCCACTACTTGTGTCTTGCCCTCACCACCCAGTACATTATATTGAATTACAATACTGGAGCCTCCCAAGATCTGTTTCCTTACTCTAGTGAAGAGAGACGACCAATTGTGAAAAGAATAGGCAGAGAAGAATTCCTGTTGGCTGGACCCGGTGGATTAGGTGAGGCTGAATGTGCATTGCATTGCATTTGAAGGGATCTTTTTGGCCTCATCTGTCTTTGGCAGTGGTGGGGGGAGGCACGTTTCTTCATGACTGATCAAAGCTTTTTTCAGTCAGATTGGGTCCTTTGTGCAAAAGTCTACGAAGCAAAGCATGACATCTCACCTCCACATAATGGATAAGCAGAACAAACGTTTCTGTTAAATATGTCAAGGGCAATGCTTTGTACGTTGGATCAGAATGCTAGTCATACTCCATCTCATGAGTAGTTGACTGAAGGAGGACTTGGCGTAATTTGAATGCTGCTATGACTTGGTTGACTCTAGAGCTAAAGTTGTGAAAAGAGATATATGCCTGGGCGTTTCTGCTACGAGAGAAAATCCTTGACCTTGATACTCTAGGCTGGCTTTATTGAAATGACCCTGGGGTGTATGTGGGACAGACTGCTTGAAATTCCTCACTTGTGTGGAGTTGAAGCTTACTTGATAATTCAGGCCTTCAGCAGCCGCCTGTTTCTGGCCTGCAGTATGTCTCTACTTGTTCACAGGTTGTAGAAATAAAGCTGTCTCTATCAGCAATGCCATTCATAAACATTTATAAAAAATTCTGGGTGGAAAATTAGATTCTTTGTTGAACTTTACTTATACTCTCTGGATGTTTGGTTTGTAAGATTAAATACATGTAAGGTCTTCAGTTGCCCCTGAAAAAAGAGCAATGACACATTGAGTAAACAGGCCAGTTACTGAGGTGAGAGTCCACTGTTGTCCTCCTACTTTGTATTAGGAAACTGAACCTGCTGTTTTTATGGTGAGCATCAGAAGCTGAGAACAAACAAGGAAAGGCCATTGTGGTCTTGCTAATGATCTTCCAGAGTTATTGAATTGGCTGCTACCAGAAATGGAACAGTAAATTAATTTATAAGTTACTTATCAGATCGTTTACAGTATATGTGGCTTTGATTAAGGTAGTCATAAGAAACTTGTAGCATGTTTCTGAGCTGCTGTGCAGCTTCATTTTTTCCTGTTCTTTACCTTCATTTTACTGATTATGATGTTGGCATCTGCTATTTATTTGCCCCAGAATATAATTAGCAAATTAAAATGTTGCCTTCATTTAATGACTTGACAAGCGAAGAGAATCATATTTGGGTTTGAAGAATCTACCATTTTTCAAGCTGAATGCATAGATGATATTTTCCACACATTAGTTGGGAAGACAAAGGACTTTAAATGTGGTTTGTTTGTTCGTTTTTACTTCCTTTTCAGGACTACCACATAGCTGGCTTCAGAGTGAAATTGGATAGAGCTTTCCTTCCATTGGTTAGAACAGGCAATGAAAGCACAGAACATGTCTTTTATTGGTTATTCCTGTATGGCCATGCATCTTAAACTTTTTGAAGAGTAATCTTCTTCTAAATTTACTGTACTTTTCAGAATCCACTTGCAAAGTCCTCCCTCCTGGTCTTGCAAGTCACCTGCAATAGAATCTCCACCCATTTTTGGGTCCTGATCCACAGTTTGAGAGCACTTTTGTTTGATACTGATGGTCTGTCCTCTATTGTGTGTGTCAGTAACCAGAAAGGCTCAGTTTTTTGGGGGGGAAAATCTTTTCATTCTAACAATAAGAGGGTTTTTATTAAATTGCTAGGTGTTTTAGACATAAGAGAAATCATTCCCCCTTTTCATCCTGCACTGAATCTCTGTAATATACAATCTGATCCATTTGATAATTTGACAGCCAGGTAGGTAATCAGCTAGCTATTCGATAACAACGTTCTCATTCATTATTCATGTTTAAAAAATTGCAGGTATGTTTGCAACTGTTGATGGCATTTCTCAGCGTGCTCCTGTCCACTGGTCGGAAAATGTGATTGGGGCTGCCCTCTGCTTTCCATATGTAGTTGCTCTGGATGAGGAGTTCATTACAGTTCATAGCATGCTGGACCAGCAGCAAAAGCAGACTCTGGCCTTTAAGGATGGTCACATCCTGCAAGACTTTGAAGGTATGATCAAGTTAGCCTTGGGCTGTGGCATAGGGAGAACACCTCAGTCTTAGTTTGATTTTAATCTGGAAATGCTAATGAAAATAGAGACTTACTTCTATGCTGTTTTTTTTTTAAATTCACACTTGAATGATTCATGTTATATTCTATAGCAGCTGCTAATCTGGGTGGACGCAGGACACCTACTATAAGAATCTCACTGCCTGAGTTTTTTACTGTGTATTTTCGGGACAGTCATAAGAGAACTCACAGTAAAATAGTAATTATGAGGTCTTGCAAATTTACATCGCAATAACTATTATGTAATGTGTAGTTTACGGAATTTGGCAGATGGTTTTATGTACTTGGAATGGGGGCAGGATGAGGAATCCTGTACCGTACTGTATATTGTAAGGGCAGGAGGCCCTATCTTCCATTGGAAAAAACACGCACAATTTTTAAATCACATTTTGTTGCCATCCTGATTTATGGTAAAGCACAGTTGATTAGGGCACTCTCAGATAAAAATTATTATTATTTTAAATTTTAATCCCTGATTGATTTTCTGTGTGAGACAAGAAAAAATGAACTGATGATTTGTGGATTCGATTTCTAAGAAGATAAATCTGGGAAAACTAAATAGAAGGGGGGCATTATTGAAAAGGTAAATTTTGGAGATATAATGTTTGTAAAGATATAAGTGTTGTAGAGAAAATGGAAAATGACTTCTTGTACATGTATTACTTTTCTGTTTTTTTCTTTAATTTTTGTCCTTTTTCTCTCTCTTCTTCATTTCTTTTTCTTTTCTTTCTCCTTTCTCTTACTTTTTTATTGGGATTTTAAACTTACCAATAAGATTAAAAGTAAGGATAGCAGAAATTTGAAAACAAGCAGAAATCTGATACAAAGCTGCAAAAAAGACTGAAAAAAGCGCAAGAAGACAGTTAAACAATGTGGAACTTTCCAGTAGGAGAATACTTACAGCAACAGACAGTACACAGTAGTATACCTATCCCTTTACCAATAAATCTCTCTGAACCATTTCTTTACAGCAAAGCTCTATTACCTGTGTAAGAAGACCTTCCTGAATAATTAAGTTTTGCACAGTTTGTAGAAAGCCAGGAGAGTGGGAGCTTTCCTGACCTCTTCAGACAGACCAGTCCATAAGTTGGGAGGGGCACTACAGAGAATGCACATGTATAGACAGCTCTTGATTTTACCCAGCCTGCAGAAGCTGCTGTGTGGAGCATAGAGGGAGAGGAGATCTTGCAGATAGGAAGGAACAAGGCCATGAAGGGCTTTGTATGTGATAGCCAGATGGACGGCCAGTGGAGTGACTGCAGAATGGGAGTGCTCCATCTAGCACATGCTCCATCTAGTGTTCTGCACCAACTGGAGTCTCCAACTTTACTTTGAGGGGAGACCTATGTAGAGTGCATTACATCAAGTCTCAGTGTTACCGTGCCATGGATCCAAGTGACTGGATTGGCTGTGTCAATGTAGGGGGCCATCTTTCAGACTAGACTGAGTTTATAGAAAGCATTTTTAGAGCTGTGTTACCTTTTCTAGCAGCAGTGCTGGATCCAGTATAACCCTCTCGGCTCTTAACCGAGTCTGCAAGGGTCAACTGAACCCCACTGATAGTGGGCAGCACAGTGTCCTTCAATTTCTCCACCTTCCCAGCTAGCATCACTTCTGTCTTGTCTGGGTTCAGTTTCAGTTTGTTTGCTTTCAGCTGACTACTGCTATCAGGCAGTGATTTAAAACTTCTACTGCATCACCAAGGGATTTGGAGAGAGAGAGCTGAGTGTCATCTGCATATTGATAACATTCAATTCCATAACTATGAATGAGTTCTCCTAAAGTCCTTACATAAAGTTGAATAACATGGGAGATAGGATTGTGCCCTCTGGAGCCCTGTAAGATAATTCTCACACTGAATATAGCTGGTCTTCACCAGCAGCAACCCTTTGATTCTGTGAGGAATGAGTTACACCAATCCAAAGCACATCCTCTTCTATTTCCTTCTGCCTACAAATGCCACAACAGGATGGCATGATCTACTGTGACAAAGGCTGCAGATATCTCTAGGAGGAGCAACAAAGAAGCATGGCCTTTGACTACATTCAGGTGGAAGTCATCCACTAAAACCACCAAAGCCATAGCCCAGCCTGAAAGCAAACTGAAAAGGGTCCAGAGCAGCACAGGAGTTATCCAAGGCGACTGTAGTTGGTCTGCTGTTGCTGTCTCAATCACTTTGCCTAGAAAGGGCAGATTAGAGATAATTAGCCACCTCATTTTTGTCTAGGGTTTTTTTTTTCAGTAGTGAGTGGATCACTGCTTCTTTGAGTGGTTGGGGAAGGCACCTTGACTTAGTGACTGATTTTTGATAGATATCAGGGGTTCATTTGTGCAGTATTTACATGATTTTAGCAGCCAATGTGGGCAAGGGTCCAGAGTACAAATAGTGGCCTTCGCAGATGACAGGTTCCTGTCAATATCCATCACTGTAACTGAGTCGAAACAGTCCATAAGTAGACCAAATTGAATTTGCAGTGATATATTTTACACTTGAAAATGTTCTTCAATTTAGGCATCTCAATAACTTTTATATTTTAATTTATTTAGCACTTCTCTGTTTTGGTATGAAATGTAAATTGGCATGTTTCTTTTTTTAATAATCTAGGCAAAGTTATTGTGGCGACCAGTAAAGGGGTATACATCTTGGTGCCGCTACCATTGGAAAGACAGATTCAGGATCTTTTGGCCAGCCACAGAGTCGAAGAAGCTCTGGTGTTAGCAAAGGGTGCTCGAAGAAATATTCCAAAAGAAAAATTTCAGGTCTGTCAAGTATTTTTAAATATATAAAACTGGCAGAGTAGAAAGCAAGCTGTGAAGGTGTAAAGATCTTATTGGAGATGCCTCTGAGAATCAGAGCCCGGAAATGTTGGTAATACAAAAGAGATCCTGTTCATAGTGTGGCTAGCAGGATGCATTCCAATGAGTCAGCTGATGAGCTGAGACTGGAGAGTGCAGTTAAGGAAAGAGACTGGAGAAACTTGAGAGAGGTGAGCAACTAAGAGCCAGTGATGTAGAGCGGTTAGAGTATCAGACTAGGATCTGGGAAACCCAGGTTCAAGTTCCCACTCTGCTATGGAAGCTTGCTTGGTAACATTGGGCTAGTCACACACTCGCTGCCTACCCTACCTCTCAAGGTTGTTGTAGGGATTAAATGGAGGAGAGGAGAACAATATGAGCAGCTTTGGGTCCCCATTTGGAAGAAACGCTGGGCATAAATTAAGTAAATAAGTATAAAAAATAAACCCTGAGCTGTGCTTCCTTCAAATAGTGCATAGTGATGCCACTTAGGTGAGAAACAAAGAATGGAAGCTCCTGTCATCTAATGCTGATCTGAATGTTACTGCCTGGAAGTCAGTCCCAGTGATTTTCAACAAGCCTTGCTTAGAAGACAGTAATCACGCAAGTTCAAGAGAAGATGATAATGAATATTTATCGATTGTTCAGTGTGCTTCGTGCCTGTAAAGTTCTGTCACATCACAGCCGATTTTTATGGCAGCTGCTCCTGGGGTTTAAGGCAAGAGGCAAGAGGTAAACCGAGGTGGTTTGCCATTGACTGCATTCATATAGCGACCCTGGTCTTCCTTGGAGGTCTTCCATCCAAGTACTATCAGAGCCGACCCTGCTTAGCTTCTAAGATCTGAACAGGTGGGCCATCCATGTCATGCTATATCATAATCCTGCAAAATAAGCTTATGTCTCTGTCCCCTCTCCCCCACAGAGGTTTTTCTATGGTTTAGGGCTAACCTGCACAGTTTTTCTCCAGACTTCCTTACATCCTTGCTTTCCATTTGTATTTTTTCCTTTGGTTTTCCCATTGTTTCTTCTCAGATCAAATGGCAAAAAAGGACATGAGAAAAAACCCAGAGAAAAATTGCTGTAGGTTAGTACCCAAACAGCAAGAAAACTTCTGTATGAACAGACCTTCAGTTGTACATGCAAGGCTTAGTGTAGGGCCTGAGCTCACAGAGTGGGTTTGTGGTTGAAGGGCAGCTACTTGGGGGCTTTCAGGCTAGAGATTCGCTCTGCGACCCCATGCTAAATTCAAGCTATCATGTATATTCCTTTAGTATTCCTCCAAAAAGTCTCCTGATCAACAGTTCTTGATTAAGCCGTTCAACTTGTTAAATGCTTTGTACTCCTCTGTCTTTCCTGAACTTTTTAATACCACAGTGCAGTTCTGGAAATCCTTCAGGTGCGGTTTTGAACAATTCTGTGTTAATTTTTTCATTCTTGTATAGAAGCAACAGTCTAGGAAATGTAACTGAATCTGATGTTCTGCTTGTATAGAAATTCTTTTGTTTTTGATGTTAACTTTCTCATTAGCTACTGCCTGATCCTATTCAGAGACAAATCCAATTCAGTCTAATGAGATATACTTCCTGGTAAGGCTGTTCAGGATTGTAGCATATAACTTCTTCACAGGCTGTACTGCCCTCATGTGGAAACAACCAATTCTTCCTATAAGAATTTATAAATGGAAACACTGGACTGGAGCAGGCCGAGGCTCTGAAATATACCTCTCCTCAAATTTAAAGATATTTTACATATGTCCACTGTGAAGTCAATTTCTATTTATTGGATTAAAATTATGAGTATGATGGTAGATTTGCTAATAGTTTTGTCTAAAAATGGTTTATGTTGCTCTGGTCAACCTTTTGGAGTTAAACTTGCTCGTGTGGATTCTCTTTAGAATACTTGGCTAGACTTGAATGTTTAGCATGAAGAACAGACTTTAAAAGGAGAACATGTTTATTCATTAGGATCTGTTTCTCCCGACTGAAGTAAAAACAGTAGCATACACGCTGCCTAAGTATAAGCATGGATTGGAGAATTATTTGATAGTTGTTTGAAACATTTGTTTAATAGTAGTACTCATTTGAGCAGTTCAGCCATTTCCTTCTTCAGTGTTGGATAGGAATGATCTTCGTTCACCTTACCAGTCTAAAGATTTTGTGGACGATGCAGTCCATTATCTGAGTATCCCATGAATGGAAAGGTTAGATTTAGATTTCTCTATTCCTTTTTGAAAGGTTATAAAATTAAAAAGGTTGATCCAGCAGAAATCAGCAAGGCTTCTGGCAAATAAAGATATTACTATGGCTGCATAGGCTCTGGCTGTTACAAGAGCCCAATGAAACTGTGTTGATAAGAATATTGTCTCTACAAAGAAAATTGGAATATAAGTGATATAAAAATAAGTCTGGATGCCTGTTTTGAATTTTTTCTGCCCTCCAGCTCAACAAATTAAGTTAGTTTTAATTATAATTGCTTAGAAAAGGTGTGTGTGTTTGTGTTATGTACAATCAAGTCACCTTCGATCTCTGGCAGCTCTATGAATGAAATTCCAACAAAACATCCTGTAATTAACAGACTTGTTCAAATCTTGCGAACTAGAGGACGTGACTTCCTTTATTGCGTCAAGCCATCTCATGCTGGATCTTCCTCTTTTCCTACTGCCTTTCACTTTTCTCAGCATTATTGACTTTTCCAGAGGGTCTTGTCTTCTCGTAATGTGACCAAAGTACGTAAAGAATCTTATTGTGGAAATGATGATAAAATGACTGCACTAAACCTAGCCTAGATATCTCTTGATGTTTCCATTCAGTTTTGTTCTTCTCAGAGTCTATGCAAATCTTTGTGTAGGGAGAGGCAGCATAATATAGGGATTGGGTGTCAGAGTGATCTGGGAAAACTGGGTCCAGATCCCCACTCTGCCATAAAACTCCCTGGGCAACCTTGGGTGAGTTGTACGTTCTCATCCTAGGTAGTTGTGAGAGTAAAACGGGAAAGGAAGAACAAGCAGCTCCTTGGTGGAAGGGCAGAACAAAAGTATACCAGATACTAACTTTCTCTTTTTAGAACTGTGTATTTTTTCCTCTGCTCACGACCTGAGTTCGATCCCGGCAGAAGCCAGGTTCAGGTAGCCAGCTCAAGGTTGACTCAGTCTTCCATCCTTCCGAGGTTGGTAAAATGAGTACCCAGTTTCCTGGGGGTAAAGTGTAGATGACTGGGGAAGGGCAATGGCAAACCACCCCATAACAGAAGTCTGCCAAGAAAACATTGTGATGCGACGTCCCCTCATGGGTCAGTAATGACTCAGTGCTTGCACAGGGGACTACCTTTACCTTTTTATTTTTTCCTTAATTAATGCTCTCTATGCATTCCTAAATTTTATGCATAGTCTTGAAATGGGTGGTGCTGAGACCTCGGGAGTTGGGAAGTGGAGATAGAAAAGCAGATCACTAAAGGTTCTGTTTAAATTCGTCAAATGAAGACATCCAGACAAAAATTATAAAGATTACACTACTGTGAATCCACAATGCATCTTGGCTCAGAGCACTTGTAAATTGAGTTTAGCTTCCAAGTAAATTCTGTTTCATGGATGACAAGCTTTTGGAAGGGATTTCTGTGTAGAGATAACTTGCATACCAGCAGTGTTTATGTATCATAGTTTTTACATTTTGCAGTGTGTATGTGCAAAGAAACCATGACCAATTTACTGCTTTCCATCACATGCATATGCTGCAAAATACAGGTGTGCACCTGTTTTAGACATGCAGGGCATTTGCTGCTTCATGTATGGAATTTCTTTCTCTGTAGGTTTGAAGCTGTGATCCTGGATATGCTTCTGTAAATTGCTTGAGACACCTGTAGCAATTTTCATTGCAGGCATACTTCTATACTTTTGTAGCTTACGACAGACTGAATGGAGGCTGCTGGGCAGATCGGCTTTGCAGTGTCAACTAGGTCTTTTATCATCTTCCAGCTCTTTGATTCTGCACGCTGTATAAAGCAATACAGGCGGAGAGTAAATTAAAAGCTGGATTGAAACTAATTAGCTATTGAACTGAAGTGCATTCCATGCATGAAGACTGTAATACATGGTTGCTTCTTCATGTAAACATGCCTGCCTTCTTATTTTCCTTTGCAGGTAATGTACAAGCGAATCCTGCAACAAGCAGGCTTTATACAGTTTGCACAGCTTCAGTTCCTAGAAGCGAAAGAACTTTTCAGGTAATCCTTAACTGGTGATGGTGAGCTCCTTTTGACCTGATTTAGAATCAGCTCAGTTTTGGAAGCTTCTTCAGCAAACATTCAGAAAAAAAGCGTTCGTTTTCTGCGCATTCTTTCCCAGCTCCCAGTGCATACAAACTGCTGGTGCCCAGCACTATAATTCCCTATGATACAGTGTGCACAACTGATACAGTGTGCACAATTAAAATTGCAGTAGGCCTGGATGCCATAACTTTATGGCTTATACATTTTCCTCAGTGTCCATGCATTACAATATATGTTGAATAAATTAACATTCCCAGTTTTAAAAAGTGTGTATTTAGAGATTAACATTAAAAACCTCAGCACATGTGCCTTTTAAGAAGCTGGTGTTGGGTGCCTGATCTTTGAACATTTGACATTCAACACGGCATAAAAACTTTCAGAGCAAATAATGTGCTGTTGAATTGTAAACACAGCACCATGAGATGAACATATTCATATTCTGCACCAGGGAGTTACAAACTTCAGCACTGCCTCTGAACATAAGTTGTGATTGTTGTGTGCACATACAGAATCCATTGTGCAAAGGCTCAGTAGCCTCTAGTCCGTATTTCTTTTGCATCCCTTTTCTTGCCAGTCATGGACCCTACATCATCTGGTTCACATTATACTACTCTTGGATTTCACATCACTCCTTTTACATGGCCACATAGGCATACACTCGTACAAACACAAAGAGGCACTTGAAAATGTTTAAAATACTTTTGAAAAATCAAGTACAACAGAAAAAACACTGTCTTGTGTGAGAATCATCTCGTTCTGTTTGAACTGCAGTGGGCTTTTCCAGTTTTTGATTCATAATGGTACTACTACCTGTTATGGAAACTCCCAGTGAATTTCCTGTTTTGTTCTCCTTGATTAAGTTATGTCTTATTCTTTGAGATCCATACATGGCATGGTAATTGATTATCCTGGCAGAAGTGGTTTCTCAAATTTTACTTGTATTGTAACATTTCTTATGATAAAGTTTTGTTTTAAGTTCAATTAGGACAGTGATAGAGTTGCCCAGTTATTTTATAGCCTGCATAAAATTTTGTGTGTGTGTGTGTGTGTGTGTGTGTGTGTGTGTGTGGTGTGCGCCTCTTGTATACTTTTTCTTTCTCTTTGCTTCATTTAGTTTGACACTGTAATTGCAGAAGCGGCCAGCTCGATGTCCGGGAGCTGATCTCTCTCTATCCCTTCCTGTTGCCTGCCTCCTCTTCCTTCATGCGGTCCCATCCTCCTCTCCATGAATATGCCGACTTAAACCAGCTGACCCAAGGGGACCACGAGAAGATGGCCAAATGCAAACGGTTTCTTATGAGCTACTTGAATGAAGTGCGCAGCACTGATGTTGCAAACGGCTACAAGGAAGATGTTGATACGGCTTTATTGAAACTTTATGCAGAAGCCAATCATGAGAGCCTTCTAGACTTGCTGGTCTCGGAGAATTTCTGTCTTCTCACAGATAGTGCTGCTTGGCTTGAAAAGCACAAAAAGTAAGTGTGTTGCCTGCGTTAATGATCCTTACTTTTTGGGGGAATCTCCTAGTGTTTTGTGACTTGCCCCAGCCCCAGTGGTAGCTGTTCTATAGTTGTCCAATCCTCTTGTGACACACATCTTGGCAGCCATTTTTAGTGGTGCCAACTACATGTTCTAAAATGTCAAAAGTGCCTACTGGATCAACAAGATTAGAGATCCCTGGCCTTCACCTGGTTGGATCAAGCCAACTTTTCTGCTGGTGAAAAAAGGAGGAGGGATCACTTTGATCACATTAAAAGACTATATTGAGGATTGTGGAACCTGCATGGACAAAAACCATGTGGGACAGGAGCTGTAGTAAAGATAAGAATTGGGCAAGACAAAGTGAAAAAACGGGCTGGACCCAACCTTTTATAAATTTCCTACCCTTAGAGCCTCACTGAAAGCTAGTGTGGTGTAGTGGTTAGAGTGTCAGTCTAGGAGCTGGAAATCCCCACTCTGTCATAGAAGCTTGTGGAGTAATCTTGGGCCAGCCACACACACACACACAGCCTAAAACCTAGCTCATAGGATTGTTGGGAGTATAAAATGGAGGAGAGGAGAACTATAGAAGGCACTTTGGATCCCTGTTGGGGGAAAAGGTGGGATTTAAATGAAGTAAATAAATAATTTTTGTGTGTGTTGATAAATTCTAAATAGTAATTCTCAGCATTTGCTGTTTCATGTCACTTTTTGTACAGGTATTTTGCACTTGGACTTCTATATCATTCAAATGGTCAAGATGCTGCGGCACTGCAGGTGAGACTGAAGCCATGCCTCTCATAACTCAAAGCATGGTGTTATTGTCTTCCGACCCACACACAAAACACTCTTAGCTGTTGCTTCAGTTCCAGATGTGTCCACTGGAATTAGCCATGTGCTTGTTTTTAAAGTCCATAATACTCGATAAACATAGTTGCTTAAGCTAAAACACACGGCTGTTTCTGTCCAGGTAAGGTGGATAAGCTAATCGAAATGAATGGAATCAGTCCTCTTTTTATGTTCTTCCCCTTGGTCAGTTTTAAAACTTCCTTGATCTTTCGGCATATAGATACCCAAACGCATCAGTTTAGCTCAGCCATGCTACTTGCATGCTACTTGACCCTGCCAGCCCTCTGATTTGTGTCTCTCCTTGTGTTGGTCATTGTCTGTCCTATCTTTATATTTTCATTCATGTTTATGGTATGGTAGGAGAACCAGGCCTGGGGCATGAAGTTTTTCTGTGTTCCTCTTCGTTCTGCAGTGTAATAGTTTCCTTTTTACATACCTCCTTTAAACTGCAGGAGGCTCCAGTTATGCTATCCTGTTGTATGGATTTAAAACAGTAGTAGCTTGGGGCCCTCAACACCCTTGAATTCAGCTTTGTAGCCAGGAATTGAGAGTGGTCTTTCTAAGTCAGTATGTAACAGCAGACATTTACATTCTGATAACAATAAGTGCTCAAGTGCTTGTCTCCAATTCTTTGCATTCGCTGATCCTGATAACAAAAACTGAATAGAATACATCCTGTATGTTTTTCCTCCTACCTCTGTAGTTAAAATACCTTAAAAAGGAGAGTGCCTTTCCTTCCTCCCCATCACCTGTACACGCTTTCCTTCTTGGTACAGGTAAGCCCGCTTGATTCTGGCTTACTGAAGCCACACGTAACAAGCGACGGTTGTTCAGCCTGGTTTCAAGAGGGTCTCCTGTATATATATTTGGTTGGCCTTTTTGTTGGAGAGATCTAAGACCAAGTGACTTAGAAAGGATGTAACTCTGCTAAGGATTGCAGCATAAACCTGAATATAGAATATTTGGCGACTGTTTCACTAAATATAGAAATGCCTTATATTGAATGACATTTCTTTGCAGTTTCCAACTTGTCCTGTGGATTGGAACAAAACTTCCTCATGAACGTTCTTGCAGGTTGCAAAGAGGTTGGGGGAAGCTACTCTCCCCCACATGCATTCCAAGAAGAGTTGGGATACGCACATGAATGGCCTAAATGTTGGAATACTATTCCATTTTAATTTTTATCACATCTGTTGTATGCTTCAGTTCAAGTCTAACCGACTAAAGCTGTTTGGAGACAATGGTCCATGTAGCCCTCAGTGAGAGTGGAGCTAGGCATTATGTTCAGCAGGGGAGCTGTCAAAACTGACAGCCCTCCCTACATTTAGGCACACTAGCTAAAAACTCTGAGCAGAGAAACTTGCGCTTTTAGGATGGCACAACTTGAGTCAGTGTCTTTAAACATTGGGTCCCACCTATTGAACATATCTGGTTCTCCACCAAGAGTTCTGTTGTCGATGGAAGGGAAGTAACTCCCTTCAGCACAGCAACTGGCAAACCCTTTCCGTTGGCTTTTACTGAGTCTGTGAAGGTTGGGTAAACTTAGGTTGACTGACGTATTTGATGAAAAACAGTATTACACACCTGCTTTAAAGTATGTGAATTGTCAAAGAGTGATACTGATACTTTTTCTTCTTCTCTCCTTCAGTTATGGATAAAAATTGTCAATGGAGATGTTCAGGATTCTACACGCACGGACCTCTATGAGTACATAGTGGATTTCCTTACTTCTTGCTCAGACCATGAACTGGTCTGGAAGTATGCCGAATGGTTGTTACAGCGAAATGAGGAGGTTTGTAACCGGATTCTTGAGAAATGGTTTGGAAACTGCTGTTGCTTGGATACTTGGTCCTGCACCATCTTGCTCTTCTCTTATTTCTTAAATGTTTCAGTCCATTCATACACAGCTCTAGCATCTTGTTGTCAGGACAGAAGTGAGGTAATACTACCAGTTGTGGAATCATGAATAGTCAGTAGATTGTCCACCAGATGGTAGGGACATTTGTGGAGAGGTTGTCCCAAAAAGGAGCTATAGACTCCACTTCCAGTAATTAGTGTTGAATTAAAAAGAGACTGTGGTTCAAATCTTCATTCGTGCAGCTCACAAAATGGCCTTTGGGCAATCTCTTTCGGTGTAATTTCAGAGTTGTTGAGAGAGTAAAGATGGAAATCCATGTATACTGTCTTGAGCTCCTTGGTGACAAGGTGGGGTAAAAATGTAATGGATAATCCCTTCAGCAAATTGAGAAATATGAGACAAAAAGTGCTAACTGGGCACCATCAGCTTGTGTATGTGATGTTTGTCACTTACACAGATATGATCTTTAATTCCTGAAATGTCTCGTTTCAGATTGGTGTACATGTTTTTACCAGAAGGCCGCAGGAAGAAGAACAGGAGAACAGCTTTAATCCAGATGATGTCATGAGCTGCCTTAACAAATACCCCAAATCACTAGTAAAATATTTAGAGTTTTTAGTTCTAGAAAGAAGAATACAGGTAATTTCTTTTTTCTTGGTGGTTTCTATAGAATACAAAAAGATGTTGTTGTGTGGAGCTTTCATACTGGTCTGATGTTTTACGTAGCTCAAAGGCCGGGTTGTTCTCTAGACTATGGAAGAAGCTTTGGCAAGCCTGGACATCTGTGGATAATGTGTCTTCCTCCTGTTAGTTCATTCAGACTTCCAGTACTCTGTTACTAAAGGGAGGAGGCTGGCAATAGTAAAGTTTTCAGGTAACGTTGTACATAGAAAGGAAACAAAAATGACATTTATAATTTATGTTATAACAGTATTTGCTTTTGGAGAAAGTAGCCCAGGCATAGCAAAATAGTCCATATCTTGTGCACATGTTCATTTTTTGTATTACTGTCTTTACTTTGGTTGCGAGTATTCTTTTTGTTGACATTCTTAGTGACATTGCCTTTGATGATTTGGAATTAATGGATTGCCTGTTTAATTCTGGCAGAAGGAAAAGTACCACACTCACCTAGCGGTGCTGTATCTAGAAAAAGTGCTACACCTGAAATCATTGGAGACAGAAAGGAGTGAAGAACTGGTTGATACACAGGCGAAGCTACAAAGTCTTCTGCGGAAATCTGACCTTTATAGAGCATACTTTATTTTAGGTAAGATAACCGAGTTTCACCTGCTCTGTACAGAAATGTACATGGATTTGCAGGCCATGTAGCAGTGGGATAATTTTAAATGGTTTGTATCAATGCTCTTTTCTGCTACATTTTCATTGATTCCCATTTTAAAATGATTAGTTCAGCATAGTGTACACAGCAGTTTCCTATATAATGTGGGCCCGGTGGCCACTACCAAACAATAATTAACATTTGCCTGAATCCCACAGTCCTTTGACTTCTTACTGAAATAGAAGGGTAATAGAAATTAGGTATCCTACATGATATGTTTTGGGGTCAAACATAGATCTGCATCCTACTGCACAGAGGTGACTGCAATCTCATTCTGTCACCTGAAAACTTTTCTAGGTACAGTTTTTCTACAGCTCCTTGTGACCTATAGCACATTATAGAGAGATGCAACTGGGAGGAGGGAATCAGCAAATACTTTGCCAGTATATGCACGGAAGTGTTTTTTTCTTATGTTGTGGGCTATTTGAGTTCTGCTTGTTGTATTTCTTTGTCTAACAAAACACCCAGAATTCTACATGCAGCTTACAAACTGCCAAGAAGGGGAAAAACTTTATCACAATTAACCTTTTCAGTTAGCTGTTAGTTTCTGGTTGTTCTTTTATTTATGATGGCTGGCTTACGGGAAGAGTTTAAAGTTCTTCTTCTTTGCATTGACCAGAACTTTGCTTAAAATCTGTTTCCATTTGGCAGATAAAATCAGTGGCTCAGATCTTCATATGGAGTGTGCAATATTGTATGGGAAACTGGAAGAGCACGACAAAGCTTTACATATCCTTGTCCATGTATTGAAGGACTTTGCTGCTGCCGAGGACTATTGTGTGTGGAATTCTGAAAACAAAGGCATTCCTTACCGACGGAAGCTGTTCCATATGCTGCTTATGGCATATCTAAATTCCAGCTCAGCCGAACGTGAACTGGTCATGGCAGCTGTGGATCTCCTAAACAGTCATGCGGCTGATTTTGATGCTGCCCTTGTTTTGCAGCTTCTCCCTGATAGCTGGTCAGTGCAGCTTCTCTCCTCATTTTTGACTGGAGCAATGAGGGAAAGTATCCATGCTCAGAGAATGTCTCAGATTGCACTAGGGCTAGCAAAAACCGAGAACTTAATTTACAAGCACGAGAAGGTGAGCATACCAGTTTTTCCATTGCATGAACATGCTGCGATGATCTCTTAATAGTCTCCATGACCTTTTGGTGCCCTGATGGAAGGACCATGTTCCAGTTTTCTGTGGCTCATATGCAAGTGATAAGCTGTTCGATGGCAGTTTCTGTTCTTCTGCTGTATATTAAGTATGCAAAAGGCAGTGAACACCACAACCCAGTGGTTCATGAAGTGAGACAGTTTAACTTGGTCGGTTAGCACCTTGCTTGGTATATTACATAGTCTACAGATTAGCTACAAAACTGCAAAAACTAGGATGTGGGGCAGAGTTTTAGTATCCAGTTGTTGGCTTGCCTCCATAGCATGGAAAGAGGATGAATCGTGCAACCCTTTTTGCTGCTTGTTGCATGTTGTATGCGGAGTAGGTCTGAGATTAAGACTGCAGAAGAAATCTTCAAAAACACGGAACAGAGATCTTGGGTAGACAGATATTAGAACACAGGACTTCTGTGCCATGCACAGCTGCTGATGCACTCCCTTGTCCACTGACAGTTACTTTAAAAAAAAAACTTTTAATGCCTACTTATCCCCATCACTTAGGTCCTTGTCCCAAATCCTATCTTGCTGATCTATTATTGCTCTACTTTTGGTCAAAAACAAGCATGTGATTTGAATATACGTACTCTCTTTCTCTGCAACACTAACTACTTTAGTAACAAGTATATATAAAGTAAACGTACCTGTTTACCGATTTTCTGTAACTAAAGTTTGCCAGAAGAATCTGGTTTTCTATCGCATTGGTTATAAAATGGCCATGCTCCAAATGAATGGAGTTTTGCACTGTGAATAGGAAAACCAGAAATTGATATCTTAGCCATGCTGGAAAGACCAAACATATACATGGCACAGGAAAACATGCCACAACCCACCCACCCCTGGTGCTCTTCTGTCAAATGTCTTATTGTTCAGGAAGTTACCAGAAGGCCTTGAGGCGGGGCATTTGTGTGTGAACATGGTGCTGATCTGTACATACAGATGTTGATGCAATTGATGTGATTGTTTGCAGAAATGTTGGGAAGAATTTCTGGGTTTGGACCAGAGTATGCGATAAACAGATCATATGGATAAATTACCATGTATTACCATCTGTTGACCAAGGGCTTATCACAACTATGTTACGCTAGACTGTATAGTACACTCCCTCTCATGGCTCATCTCAAGAATCTGCAGAATTGTTTGGGAAGAGTATTCCAGTGCGTTTGTGTGCCCCTTCCCTCTGTCTCAAGGTGTCGCAGGGGAAAGATGATGATTATTCAGTTTTGGCCAAGGGAAGATACTCCCCCAGACTACAGTACACCAAGAATAATGATGGACTTGGCAAAAAGTCTACCAGGCCAAACGCCTGTGATGGCGCATGTGTCAATTGGCAATGATATTTTTGTTTTTTCTCCTGCTTTATAGGTAAAACTAAAAGGACACACCACTGTTCTTTCAGACAGAAAACTTTGCCAGGTGTGCCAGACTCCCTTCTGTGAGCCTGCTTTTGTCAGGTATCCAAATGGCAGTGTGGTCCACACTCATTGTGCGGCGAACAGACTTGTGACTTCAAACACAAACCACCACTTCTCCAGCTCCAGCGGAAGGACATGAAATGAACTTCGAAGGGTGCCAGAGGGCTGGAGTGGTTGCTCGGTGTGGGAAACGAGGGAGAATCAGATGGATAAAAAGAACAAATGGAAGAGAAGAAATTGCCCTGGGGAATAACAGGAAGAGTCAGTGTGAAACATGGCCATTTAACCTGCTGATCCTTTTAATGAATGTAGATGGCGCAACAGAAATGACAAATCTGTTTCTATCAAGTAATAAGCAAGTACAGTAAAGATGTTAGGGAGGGGGAGGGAGACAAAATACCTTTTTAAAATTAGAACTTGCACTGAATTTGGTGATCAGCTGGCCTTGGGAGAAGAGGGGCTGATGAAGAAAGCTGATTTTGGGAGAGGTTCTGTCTCTTGAATAAATGGCATGAAACAGCACTTTCTTGAGAGTAGAGCAGACATGCAGTATGGTTCTACGTTTTGCCTACCGGGCAGCATCACAAATTTATTCTGTGCTCTTCATACTGTTGAGATTTTATGCACTTTGAGCCTCTGTACTCCATTTTTCTTTGCCATTTATTACAAACCATATGAAAGCACTGGCTTCTGGGTAATTCCTGCTCATTTTGGAAGTTAAAGGGAAACAGGACAGTGGCAGCACCATTGGGAGATGATGAGCCCCACCACTTCGTTCTGACACTAACAACAGGAAAGCCACCTGAATTCAGAGTCCTGTTATATGGAACCATAAACCATTGGTGGGAGGGGGGATGGGTTGAAGGATGATGCTTTAATAAATGTAATGATTTATTTATTATCATACAGATGTTCTGTAAATACAGTTGAATGAAATGTTTTTATATCTCAGAAGTTCTCAAGAGCAAAAATATGTAACCAGTGATTCCAGGTGTAGCTTTTGGTGTAGGTTTTTACACCTGACAACACAATTCATGATTTCCTGCAAGGGAAAAAATGGTGCCTCTGATTTGCTTTTCAGGAGTGCACCTTGGTTCATATAAAGGGGGTAATGGTGCTGTAAAGACATCAATAGTTGCATCCTGAATTGCTGATAAGCTTGATAATACTTAATAAATGCTCTATGAATTCTGAAGCTATCAGGCTGCTTTCTAACTTACCCTCTAGTGTAGCTTTACCTGCCTATGGCCTCTTCCCCATGGTGAACTTTACACTGGGCTTTCTGCATATTCAACCCATGAGGATTGGATCCACTTTATTCATCCATTTTGGCCCCATCCTGCTTCGATGCTTTAACTCTACACTTTGAGGGAGTTGAACCGAAGTGGTGTCTGTTTTTTATTTCTACACTGGAAAAATGTCTCGATTCTTCTGGCTTTGAGGACTTGTAAGTTTCCTCAGTTAATCGCTGAGGAAACTTACAAAGGTGTTTTGGTTTTTTTGCCTTTTTTTAATGGCACCAACTTTGCAACTTTGCCATTTAATTAAAAGAAATTCAGGAAAAAAAACATGATTGGTTGCTGTTCAACCATTCAAGATGCAGGGGAACAAAGAGGAGGGCAAAAAGCAGGGCCAGGCCTCACACCAAAGAAAGCATTCTGTGCTTCCAAAAATACCTGGTTTGACTTTGCTGGAAAAAAACATTGGGGTATGTGTGCAGGGAGAAAATCTGCAGAAAAGCCAGGAGAAAATAGATTCTGTGGCAGTGGCAGCCTTTATCCGTGGAATGCAAAGAAGTCTGGGAAGTAGTCTGAAGACAAATCGATGCAGTATGGGGCCAGATTTGAAGAAGCCCCGTGCAGAAAAGACCTATGTTATTTTCTGTGCCTTCTAGATAACTACCCCCCCCCCACACACACACTGAAAGCATCACTGACTGTGTGTGTGAGAACTCAATAATGGGAACTTCAGATTGTTTGCTGGTTTACATTTTTCATAAGTAACCTGCATTCTCATTCTGTGTTCAAAACAGTGTTTGGGGTGTGGGAGAGTTAACAGATGTCTTTCAAGGGTTCCAAATACCAGTCATCTGGCCTTGAAAAGATATACCCTAAAGGTGAAGAAGCACTGTAGCATCTGGTCCTGATGTAAGATTCACTTCTTTTTTAGAATTTAAGAACATTGCTTGGGGTTTTCCATTTTTATATGAAAACTTCAGATACTGCAAGCCTCTTGATGTCCTTTCAACTAAATATTGGGTCTTAATCCTTTTTTTCATTTGCTTTTTTATATACAATTGATTTGAGTAAGTATCCCAAATCAACAGGATGCACGCAGCATTTATGCTTCTACAAGCAAAGATACCTTGTATTATTGTTTTCAGAACAAATTACATTCATGCAGAATTTTTTCTGTAACAAAAGGGACACTACTACTTTGTCAGTGTGAGAGAGTACCATCTTCCAAACGCTGATACACATCTGAACCCACCCACCCCCTCTGCGAAACCCATTTCTACCAATATGCATGATACCTATGAAGTGTGATTTTTAACAGCTTGGTAGGTAGTGTAGTGTACTAACAGAGGGAAAGGGAGCCTGGAGCTGCATGTTCTACTCCTTTCTAAGCTATAACGCTGGCCCTGAACAATTCCTTGTCATCTTAATGTAGTTTCTAGGTTTCATGCAAGAATAAAATTGATTAGCCTGGCGTCTCCCACCTTGATTTCCTTGCTGCCTGGTTCCTGCACTGGTGACTAGTGTGGGTAGAGTATTTGTACAATAAAAATTAACTAGTATACATCTATAAGAAATGGTTATCAAGTTTGGCAAACACCCCACCACAATGAAGAGAAAAAATAGATTAAGAGAAAACCCTATATTATGGCAGAGATACATTTCACTGAAGATTATGGAATCAACCAACACTTGATACTGATTCTAAGGCCTAGTTCTGTTCAGACTGCAGGTAGGACAGATCCACAAAATTCATTTATTAAACTACATAAGGGGTCCTCAACATGGCACCCAAATGATGTTAGAAAGTGGGTGGAGACCAGGTGTGACTTTGGCCAGCAGGATTTCTAACTGGCCATTGATGACCAACTGTGAAGTTTAAAAAATTGCTTTGGCAGCAAATACCATCACCAATCAAGGATCTTCATTGTGCGTATGTGAGAGAATATTTTCAAACACTATTTTAAAAGACATCCTGTGCTGCAGAGCTTCTGCCTGAAACGCTGAAGAGTTACTATTACTCCCTGACATTTTGTGGTTGGCTCAGTCTCCTGTGGCAGCCATTTTGCGGTTCTGCCCACCATCCTGTCTCAGAATTCCAAGGGTACCTGCAAGCTGAAAGGGGCCGGGGACCTCTGAATTAGATTATACAGAGAAGAGGTCTGAGTTTAGCATGCTGGCTTTATAGAGGTGTGTTGATGACCTTAGGAACTAGATCTAAGGTGCTGCTTCTGTGTTCAGTTACTGGGGATCAAATGCTGTTGAACCTGAGGAAATATTTTGCCTGAACTACAAGCAGTAGAATTGGATGTTCCACTTCAGTGTATTGGATGATAATCTTCCACTGTAGAAATTCTCTACACACACACACACACCCAAAATAGCATATTAGGACAGGAAAAAAGCTTCCAGCTTAGCCCTTTCCAAATTAAAATGAAACCTATCAGTCATAGCCACCTCAGCTATTCAGATTTGGGACCCTTTCATATTGCCATTTTAATTCAGTTATTTGTTGGCACCCTAAGTTTATGTAAAGGATATGGAGACAGTAATTTCAAACAGCATTTACTTCCCTTCATGAACCAGATGTGACTCGCTGAGGTTGTTTTCAGACAGTGCTGCTTTTTCTGGCATGGGAAATGGCTAGGCCTCAACTCCCCATGGGCCACCTAGGCTTTTGCATTTTAAAAAAAATAAATCAGCACAAAAAGATCGCTGTAGCATTGTACCAGTAGGCACAGCAGGTTCCTTGAATTCCTGGCTTTCATTTTTTTAAAAAAGTCTTTGATGAAATGAAATGCTGGGAAAATGAAAACTGGAAGTTCAGAGATTCCTGCTTAGGCCTATTGTTAAAATGTTACCGCACCAATCTCTATATGCTTTTTAAAAAGAATACATTGGAAATGGGCGGGAAGATAAAGGCATCAGAAGTGCTACGGTCATTTCAAACAGTACTCCGCAGTTAATGGGAAATACACTGAAAAGCTGAGAATGGGGAAAAACCTGTTTTCAAAAACTACAGCTCACACCTACATCGCAAAAGAGATGCAAGTGGCTTTGTCAGAAAAGGTTTTTTAAAAAGTCCCTTAGCAACTGGCTGCCAAACTGGTTATATCTGAAATGGCAGGCAAAACTGACTAGCAATCAGCAGCCAAAACGGGTTCCAAAGGCTGTGTGTAAAGGGCTTTAGTAATGTAATGAGGTTTGCAGGGAGTTCGTCATGGGCCAGGGCATGCCAACCTCCTTTCTGCTCTGGTCCTGAAGGGCGTGAGATCTGAGAGGGAGGCTGCAGCAAGAGGCTATCCATGGCCTGGTGCAAACAGATGGGCATTCAGCTTCTGTTAGAAGCCCTTTTCTGCTCCAGCCATTTTTTTTCAAGCTGTACCAATATAACAATAGTAATATAAAAACTAAAAAGTGGTGGAGGAAAATGGAAATGTGGACTGGCAATATAAAACTTTAAACCTAGCTATTACATCTTATGGGCTGCTTTATAATTTAGATGCTATTCATTGACTATCCCAATCAATATATCAATTTGAAACTGTAATTTTAAAAAAATTACACTTTCAATTACCTTGCTCTGCATGAACAAGGGCTGCAACTCATGGAAGATTTCCTCACACACACCAGGCTTTGTGCATGTGGAAATGCTAAGATTACTTTTTGTTGTCTGTTTAGCAAATTATATTCCTACTGTCTATTCCAGATGCATAAGACACTGTGCAAGGTATTTCTTCCTGTACAATTTTAAAAAACAATTTCACCCATCTGGGGTACATTCTGTTCCTCTATATGCAGCTAATGCTTTTCCTTTCCACTTTCACATTGATAGATCAAAGCCCAAAACTTGGAGTGACTGTCTTTTGAACCGTTGATTATTAGTACTTATAAAACCAATAAAGAGTATTCACAGAGAGATTTTCTCTTCCATTGAGGCCCAGTGGAGTGGAGTGGTTAGAGTTTCAGACTACAAACTGGGAGGGCTCCAGTTCAAATCCCTACTGTGACACAAAAGCTTTCTTGGGTTCCACTGGAAAAGGCGTATACATAAACAACTAAACGAATTATATAGTAACAGCAAGATTTCTTATCCTAAGTTCAAAAAAAGATTTCCAATGGGGAAAAAGGATAAATTACCTGAATAGATACATGACCAAATTAACATATTATATGGGTCCCAAAATGTAGACAAAAAATGTAATGAAAACTGGAATTCATTCAAACAAAAAAGCACCATCTTGATCAATGTAAATCACATCTTAAATTTATTACAGAGCATTGTGGTACATATTATTGTGAGTAGTCTTCTACATCTATATTTGTACTGCTTCTCTCAAATTTAAAAGAACACACTTAAGTATTTGCCATACTTTTCTACCAATATGCTTGAACTGTTGTAGA